>NW_028241280.1:0-225287 GCF_964263255.1 Lissotriton vulgaris
TGAGATCCAAAACTGCTCCAAGAGGTCTGTGGGTCAATAATGCACCAAGAATATTCTTACATGACCTAGCATTCCGGCGTGATTGGTCTTCCATCTCTTGGAAATGTACCCAAGACTATTTGGTCTTAATAGTTAAAACGGCTAAGAGACTCTCAGACGCACTATTAGTCCAAATTCAAACATGTGAAAATGAACTGAAAAAGGGTATTAATCCCTTAGTTTACAAGAAAAAACTTGAAGAGATTACAAAAGAGATGGACGAAACACAGGAATTTATTATGCAGAGCAAACTCCAGAAACTAGGAAAGGATCTGAAAAAATTCAGTCAAGAACGTTTGCATCCTTATTCCAAAGAGGATTACTCTGCTACTGATCCTGGTTCAGATTATGAGTCTACTGGTTGGAACTCTTCGGATGGCTCGGAAGGGAGCTCTGATGAATCTACCACAAGAAGGAGACCCAACAACTTTCGATATTGTCGTCCCCACAGAGGCAACAGGGGGCAGAGACCACCTTTCTTCCATGGTAATCAAATTCTTTTTTTCCAACCTTATATGCCACAATTTGGCGGGTGGTTTAATCCCTACAACCAAGACATGCGACAGCCACCACAAATGGGCAATCAACATATGACTGATATAGGACATCAACATCAACAACAACTGCCTTTTTTATTGAGAGGCCAGAACCAATCCCGGGGAAGAAAGAAAAATCTAACCTGGCAAGACCAACAGCCCAACGTTCAAACACGCAGCATGTCATCAGCCCAGCCAGGGACGAGCAAGAAGAATCACTAATCGTCAATTTATCAGATTTGACCTTAACCAGAAACCAAACGAACATCCTCAATAAAGGTTTGGGATTTGTCCCCACTCCACCCTTGGACACTTTCAAACTGAAATGTGAAATAGCAGAGTTCTATAGAACACTGAAACTGAAGGCTTTCTTTTCAGGCATGGAACATAAATAAAATGAAGGTGATACAACACTCAGGAGAAAATCTACATTCAATCCCCCAAACAGCTCTGTTCCAATCGAAATACAGACATTAGAACAAGCTCTCCTGAAAGGGATAGATAATATTGACAATAAGAAGAAAAATACTTTTTAAAATCTGAGCAAAATAGAACGCTTAGCACTTGAAAGGGGGGAGGGGTAGTAATTTTGACAAAAGAAGGATATGACCAACAATGTCTCGCATTATTATCAGATATGAAATTCTACAAGAGACTAGATACAGACCCTACCGACAGGACTGACAAACACTGTCGCTATAATGATCCACGAGGCAGAAACTCAACATGTGGATATCCAAGAAGGAAGCTGATTTTTTTAACACCAAAAGAACCAAAAAACACCTTTCTTTTATTCACTACCTAAGACCCACAAAAATAAATCTCCACCTGCAGGACGCCCGATAGTCCTCGGGAAATTGGTTTCTATATTAGAAACCATTATCTAAGTTTCGCAGATGAATACCTAAAGACCCTTGTACAAAAGACACCTACATATCTGAAAAGATACTCGTGACCTCTTAACTCAGATTGCGGGAAGAGACTTTACCCGAAAACAATGCTACTTATAGGGGTTAGACGTAGAGTCATTATACACTAGTCTTCCCCAAGACGATTACACTGCAGATACTGGAAGACCTTTAATTTATGGAAAAATTGGACACACAACACCCCCAGACACTTTGTACTTGAATGCTGTCCCGCTAGCTTTTAAAAGGAGAATTATTTTTGAAGATAATGGAGATCTTTTTTCTGCAATGCTATGGCACATCCATGGGCAGTGCTTTTTGCCCCTTCGGTAGCTGGACTCTATGTGAGTCAATTTGAGAACCAATTTTGTACTCAATGACAACAACCCATACGTTTCCAGTATTTTATACTGGAAAACGTTATATTGACAATATCCTACTGATTTGGGCAGGTTGATAAGGATTTGAAACCAATTCATAGCACGGTTGAATGGCAGAGATCGTTGGTTAAAAATTCACTTTCACCTCAAACAATCAAAGAATAGATTTTTTAGACCTTACCATCTTCACCGAAAACGGCATACTGGAAACAAAAAACATATCCGAAACTAAACCGCAAAGAACAGCCTTTTGTCCTATAAAAGTTACCATCCCAAGCCCTTGCGGGACAATCTCCCCTACAGCCAATTTCTAAGGCTAAAAACTAATTGCAGTAAGAACAGTGATTATTTACAACAAGCACAGGAAACTGAGCCAAAAACTAAGAACTAGAGAATACACAAGATCTACCATCTCTAATTGTTGCAAGCGAGCCAGACACCAACCGAGGGAGTGCCTTCTACAAAACCAATCACAAGGAACCTATCAAGGATTTGGTTATATGCGTAACAACTTACTGCCCAGCAAACCTATGAGGTACAAAAAATTGATCAAGAAGAACTGGCTAATCATTTCATCCGTAAAATACAATTGGCCAAAAACCAAGGTTCGCAAATAAACGGACAAAAAAATCTTAAGGATGTGGTTGGTACACACACGGCCCCGTTGAAGAGAAAAAATCACACCCAAAACAACAGAGATATGGAATATGATGCCCATCACAGGACACTACCCCTGTGGGGACATGTGTGTTTGTGCAAACTTACAAACACAACAAAAGACATTACAACTTACAGAAACACTAATTTGGACCCAAAGACAACACACCAATTGTAATTCCACACATGTGGTATATTTTGGTGAGCTGCCCCATGCCAAACGCAAGTATGTGGGGCATGACCCTGTAGAAAAAGTAAAGTTAAGAAATGGAGAGCATAAGAGCATATAAGAATGAAGAAAAATACCACCAAAACTATGCTCCCATTTTGTAGAAGCAGGCCATGATTGTGAAGAAACTGAGATGGACAGTGTTGGAAATGCTGACAGACAAAAACGAGGAATGCCGAAAAAAATATTGTTTGAGAAGGAACAAAAGGTGGGTGAATTGCCTCCAGACACACCTCATAGGCCTGAACGACAATATACCGTGGCACCAATTTACATAAACCCATCTCGTTTTATTGTGCCCTCACTGAACTGCACCTTAAGAAAAGATTGATCTGAACGGCACCACCATATAGAGTACACATCCATTAAACATCTACTCATCTCTATCTGAAATCAGAAACTTAATATCTAGTGTAAACATTTCCCCCCTCTCCATATCCATTTGACATCAAATGGAGAGTGACCATATATAATGAATAAGACCATTACTTTATAACCTATAAGGGAGTTCCTTCTACCCTTATGATCCTTATTTCCAAAGGACTAAGGTCTGTTCAATTTTCACCACAGTGTTGGTTTTGCTATTTATCAATCCGCATTATAATACATTTGAATATATAAATCAATTCCTGACTTTAATACCTTGTAAAATAATAGGAGTAACAACATAGCCCGTTTTGTTCTATGAAAACACAGAGTCGCTTGTTCCAATTATCATTTAATCTTGGCCACAAACAAACTCACATTAATACCTTGTAAAACGACAACATAGCTGTTTTGTTCTATTAAACACAGAGTCTCTTATTCCAATTACCATTTAATCTTGGCCACATACAAATTAACTTTTTAATTTAGCAGAATACTGAGGATTATTTCCGCATAAAACTTTACCACAATAAATAAAGTTTTCCTCTTTTGAACAAAATACGAAAGATCTTAGTCCTATCTGTATTGTGAATTTTGTTTTAAAACAGGAAGGGGGAGTGTCCTCCAAACATCCGGGGGCAGAGCCCAGCACAGGACGGGAAGATTCCCCACACGTGGGTGAGAAGGGCGGCAGAGCGTTACCAAATAGAAAACAAAATAGTAATGTGCCCGAATCCAGGTTATATTACTTCTCCTCATCCCACTTTTTCTATCCTCCGTAGCTCGGGATTATTTTACCCACGCACCCTAAGGACGAACGTAAATCTCTATAACAAGGTAACTTTTCCCTGCACGTAATTTCAATCGCCACAAAGTTTGTAAAAATACGCTCTCATTTGAGTTTGCCGGCATTATACTGATACGCTTTAGACGTAACTAGAACTTTCTCAGCATTACAAGGTACACGCCAGAAAACCTTTAAAAACTCTGCTACTAACAAGGATACAGACGCATGTCACTACACAATATGTTCGCAATGATGCAGGCTTGATTTATGAGTGAAAGGTGGCGACTTTCCCCCCATTGTTTAGTGAGACTTAATATTTGGGAAAATGATACAATCTAATAACCTTGTCCAATTTTTTTAAACGTGAATGTTTACGGAATTAGAGATATCGATATGGCGATACTATTCAGAATGTGTGCCGATTTTTCTTACTGTTACCAATAATCGCTGTTTCCACACTGAGTTACAATAGAAACTCTCAATATAACCAGTAAGGAACCCATTATGCCTCTAAATTTTTCCCTTTTTATTTCTGTCTAGAGTGCTAATAATATGATGCACGTTGATTTGTCTATTTCTCTAAAAATAGAGAACATTTACAGTGCTATATTGTACAGTCTTTTTACATTCATAACATGGATGTTTGTTTTCTTCATTCTTTTTAGGAACCTAAAATATTAGTGTTTTAGAAACTATACACTCTTTCGAAAAAATACACAAATGGTATAAGTACTTACCTGTTTGTTTTTTGTATGTCCTGTCGAATGCTCTATAGACCCGGCTGGGCCAGAAAGAGCTGAAAACATGTCGACCGTTTCTTCTAAAGATATGAGGTGATCCAGTAACTTGATTGACCACAGTATCGAATTTGTTTTTAAACAAAAACACTACCTCTCCTTTTATATTAAAGTTTCCTTTGGAGAGATACTGTTTTTTAACTTCTATAAGATTCTCTCTTGTTTTTTCCTGCACCTTCCCTCTGGGGGTGTACTTTATTCTCTAGACACTGCTACCCAGACCAGAGGTTGCCTCAGGATGAGGCTGGCATATAGCAACGAAAATTGGGCACCCGATGACTATGTCATAACGTTGCTAGTGGGCGGATAACAGATATACACTGCAAATAATATCAAAGCGTTTATGAGGGTGTTCCATTATAACCAATGGTTATGAAGCTACAAGTGTCCATTCTCCTTTCTGATTAAACTGACTATTGCAATGGGGAACTGAATGGACCTCTCTTTTTCCTCCTCCCTACTGATTGATTACTTTGTGTTTTTGTTTTCACTCTTATTTGCAATCTTTCAATTACTTAGCTCCCTTAGGCATCCCTTCCTCTCTTGTGTTAGCTCCTTCCTGGAGCATGGGACCCTGTACATGTGTTCTTCCTTCTCTTTGTTCTTTCTTGTCTTTTTTGCAAACGCACTATTGTTTATATATAAGTGTTTTCAATATTACTCCCTGGACATGCAATGTACTTCCCTACCTTTACCACTGGCTTATGGCCTCCTTATATACATTGCTTTCACCCTATCTGTCATCTCTATAGATGCTTTAGTTAACTTACAACTGTACTATGCTAAAGCCATTTCTACTCTATGCCACTCCACTCTTACGCTACTCCACTTTACTCTACACCACTCTACTCTATACCACTATGGTCTACTCTACACCACTCCTCTCTGCGCCACTGTATGTCATTCCACTTTACAACACTCTAGGCAACTCTGCTGTACTCTACTCTATCCCACTCCAACCTACTGTGCACCACAGTACGCCACTCCACTCTATTCTATGCCATTCAACTCTACGCCACTCTTATGCTACTCTACAACAATCTGCACCACTCCTCTTCGCAAATGCCCCCTATAACCACTCTACTCTACTCTATACCACTCCACTTTACTATATGCCACTCCACTCTATGCCACTCTATTCTACCCTACTTTACTCAAGGCCCACTCTATTCCACTCCACCCCTCTCTCTATGCCCCCTCTTATCTATGCCCCTCTACTCTATGTTACTCCATTTTACTATACTGTATGCCACTCTACTCTATGCCTCACCACAACACACAATGCCAGTCTACAGCACTCTATGCCAATTCATTCTACTCCACGCCACTCTGAGACACTATACTCTGAGCAAACTCTATGCCACTACACTTTACTCCATCCCACTGCAGCTCCACTCTACTTTATGCCACCACACTCTCAATGCCTCTCTACGGCACTCTATTCTACACCACTCCTCTCTATTCTACCCCACTCTACACCACTCTATTCCATGCGACTCTATGCCACCCCAAATGAAGACCACTCCTACTATGTGCCACTCTAATCTCTGCGTAACTCTATATCTTGCTACTTCACCTCACTCTATGCAACTCTACTCTGCCACCACTCTGTTTCCATGCCAACTACCACACTATGCCACTCTGCTCTACTCCACTCTATGCCATCTTACTCTACGCCACTCCACTCTTCATTATTCTACTCTAGGTCATTCTGATCAACTCCACTCAAAGCCGCTCTACACCACTCTACTTTATGCCACTCCGGTCTCCTCTACTCAATGCCCACTCTACTCTACTGCACTTCACTCTGTACCACTAAACTCAACACCACACCACTCCACTGTACACCACTCTACTTTACATCACTTCATTCTACATCTCACCACTCTACTCTACACCACTCTTCTCTACAACATTCTACTACATTTCTATGCCATCTCCTCTATGCCCAAAGTACGCTAATCTGCTCTATTGCCACTGCACTCTATACCAATCTAATATATGCCGCTTTATTCCATCCCAGTATATGCCACTTTACCCCACTCAATGCCACTCACTCCACACAATGCCACTCTACGCCACTACACTACACACCACTACACTTTATGCCAACCTACTCTGTCACTCCACACTTTGCCACAAGACCTTATGCCACTCTCCGCTATGCCTCTCAACGCTACGCCACTGTACGCCACTCCATTCCACATGCCACTCTACTCTTCTCCACACAATGCCACTCTACAGCACTCTACGCCACTCCACTGTATGCCACACCACTCCACTGTATGCCACACCACTCTATTCTCTGCCACTCCACTCTATGCCACTCCAGCGTACGCCACTCCACTCTACGCTACTCCACTCTACGCTACTCCAGCATCCACTGGATCACCTTCAGGTACACTGACGAATGAAGCTTGGAAGTACATCTCATTGTGAATGCTCTGAGTGGCTGAGAGACATCAGTGTGCAGCATTGCACATGCTCATATTTATAAGAGCACAGCACACCACGTGGCCCTGGCTTCTTGCTGCCAACAAATAAGCCTTGCCCCTGATGTGTGGCTTCTGCTGTCTGTCAGAAGACAGTGTTGACTGAGTACTGCCTCATGAGCAAACAGGCAGAGGGCAGACTTTGATAGTCAGTATACAAACATTAAGTTACTTAGCACTGAGTGCTAGAAAAAAAAATGAATTCGATTTGGAGGGGTTCTGGTTAAATTTTATGATAAAAATGTGGTATTACAGGTAACGTGTACACATGTGCTAGCACATGTCGTCATTATTGGCTATTGCAGCAGAAGAAGAAGCAATCATTCTTCTGAATCTCTAGGAAACAGGTCAGGATTTTGGAGGACAAGAGCATGCTCTTCAGATGAAGAGGCAGATAGAGGAAAACCGACTACCTGTTATAACCCAACAACTTTGTTTTGGAGGCTGATCCCATTGAAATAAATGGAGGATGGGGAATGACTTCATGGTGGATGGTCATAGTCAAGCATTTTTGAGAATGAAGACAGATTTAAAGAGAATGATATCTTCTAAATTAGAGTGAATTCAGAAGTTTGTTAGAGGAAAGAAAATTGTAGTTCAATAGGCAAAGGAATGGTGAATATAATTAAAGAGTGCTGACTGGAGTTCCTATGTAGAAAAGGAGATGTTGCTATGCTTAGTGGTGTAAAAATGGCCCCGCGGAGTGGGGGCCCCTCTTGAGCACTGTGCACGGGCACCTGGCCAGAGAACTCCTGACTGAGTCTGGAGAATAGGGGCCTCCCTCCATGTACTTTGCAGGGGGGCTCCCTGAAGTTTCGTTACGCCACTGCCGGCTATTTGCTATAAGTTCATGCTAAATTCTATGGTGGCAGAAACAAGTCTAGCACTCTTCTAGTAAATTATCTCAATGATTAGCAAAGAGAAGACTACTATCAAATCCATCATTAATTCACAGAGGTTGGCAGCTTACAAAGACTCAGAGATTTTAAATTGCTGTGTTCACTACTAAACCAACCTATACACATCTGCTAACCCTCCCTTAAACAGTGTATTAGACAACTACTTTACTATATTAAATAAGGAAGCTTACATTCCTCCTGACTTTTTCTCTTAAGATCGAGACCTAACCACCAAAAAACTTCTGTGTGCACTTAAGAAATTACCTACTGGTAAATCACTTGGACCTGATGGTTTCACAGTAGAATTTTACTTGCAATTTTCGGATTTGACATTCCCCTTCCTATTTCGGTTACTTTCCTAATTTTCATCCTCTAATTCCTCTCATGGATCTTTTACAGAGGCATGAACTTGCCCTATCCCAAAACCAGGAAACGATCACACATTATGTCAAAATTACAGGCCAATCTCTCTAATAAACACTGATTGTAACATTTTTGCCAAAGAACTGGCTCTCCGTTTAGAATTTTTTTACCAGATATTATTAGCCCTGCACAAACAGGTTTTGCAAAAGGAGACACTATTTCTGATAATTCTTGTACTTTCCTTAATATCATTAACAAAACAAATGAATTGCACCATTCTTTGATAGCAATGTCCTTGGGTGCTGAGAAAGGATTCAATATGGTTAATTGGAGATTGTTACAAAAGGTGTTACAATGGCATGTTTTCGGCCCTAAATTCATTGATTTCGTTTTCCTATTGTACTCCTCCCCCTTTGCTCTATATATGTCAAAGGTATGCAATCTTCTTATTTTTCTCTCAAAAGGGTACTAGGCAGGGTTGCCCTCTTTCTCCTCTTCTTTTTATCTTAGCCTTCGATCCTTTCTTGTGTCAAATTAAGTCTTCCTCATATTTTTCTGGATTTTAGCTTAAAGATTAGCACATCAAATAATGCTGATGACATTCTCTTATTTTCCTGGTCCACAGAATCATCTCTCCTTGCTTTTTTTCATGAGTATGCTGCTTGAATATGAATTTACCTTGCAAAAACAAAAGAAAAGAGGCGTTAGGCAAAACAGGAACAGTTGGTATAATTAAACACTGCAGCTGGGACTACAGCTTACAGAAATCGGTCACAAGACTGTCTCAATTTTCAATCAATCTCAGCGGTTTTTATGCAATATTTGGGTGCAATAAAAGTACATCCGGCAATCCGCTCTGCAACGAGACCGCATTTGCACTCTGTTCTCAGACCCCAGCCCTGTCCTGCGCACTTTGGCCACGGCCCCTGGGCGGAAGGTACTTTAACACGTAGCAGGTCCCGCATTGCGGGAGACCGCTCTGCAACGAGAACGCATCTGTACTTTGTTCCTGGACCCCAGCTCTGTCATGCACTGCGCACTTTGGCCACGGCCCCTGGGTGGAAGGTACTTTAACATGGAGCAGGTCCCACATCGCAGGACCTGAGCGGGGCATGCCCAGGTTCCGCCGGGGCGAACACCGGGCCAAGACGGGCCCATATTAGCCCGTCATAGACTGGCAGAGACTGGACTGGGCCACGGCTCTAACATTTGCATTAAAAGGTACTATGACTTTGAGATTAACCTGTGCTTACAGAGTAAAGTGGGAGGACGTCCACCCTGTTTGGAAAGATATTGCTCTCGGTAACGTAACTTCTGTCGAGGCAACGTTAGAGGGCGGAAATCCATAGTCACCTTGTGGAAAGGCTAACATGGGGAAGTGACGAGTGTACCTGATAAAAAGCAAGCTAAAGCAGGGACACACCAACGCCAGACCTTGCTTAGTTATCTAACGGCAGATGTAGGCGCAATTGACCGCCAGATTATAACAGTAGAAGAGGCTTTAAATCCTGGACATTTAGGCTTTGGGGGGGATACTACATTGGCTAATATATCAATAAAAGGGCCTGTGCTACCCATAGCAGAACCTAGGGGCACTAAAGGAACTAATGGCTGTTTCATAAACACACTAGATAATGTATCAGGTAGTGACCTAGGGCCAGATGTAGGAGCCCTAATACCGGTCGGAAGCGGCCGATTTTGGCCGTTTCCGACCGGTATTAGGGTTTTCAGATGTAGGGCATGCATTTACAGAATCGGTATTTTACCGATTCTGTATTTACCGATTCGGTAAAATACCGATTCTGTAAATGCAGATGTAGCTGGCACATGTCAGAGTGCCACAGGGCTTTAAGAATCGGTATTTTACCACCCAATCCAATTGGGTGGTAAAATACCGAATCCAGGTGTGCATGCACATCTATGTATGCACACCTGTGCCATGTGACACACAGACATGCCTATAGGGCATGTATGTGTGCCACATGGCACACAAGCCTGTAATTGGGGTGCTAGAGGGTGTCAAAGTGACACCCCCTGCACCCTTGCAAGAATAGGTAATTACCGAATCGGTAAATACCGATTCGGTATTCCACATTGATTCCTATGGGCTTCAAGGCCCATAGGAATCAATGGGAGATACCGATTCGGTATTTACAGAATCGGTAAATACCGAATCTTACAGATTTGGTATTTACCGAATCAGAATTACCTACATTTCCCCCGCTCTAATTTACCACTTCTTAAATACCGAATCGGTATGATTCGGTATTTTAAAAGTGGTAAATTAGATTTACCTACATCGGGCCCCTAGAATCCGATATTCAACCACCGAACAAGGGAGCTAGAAATCCTGACATTTCAATATGTACACGAGGGGGAAAGGGCCTAACAGACACAGAGACAACCCCTAAAGCACGAAAAAAAGGCCACCAAGATGGATAAATCACTATTGAAACATAACAGTTTATGGGGAAAAATCAACAACCAGCACTAATACACGCACACTGAATAAGGTGATAAAAGTAAAAACTAAACTGAACGCCCTAGACATCTTTCTTAGGGAAAGCCTAAGTAGTCTAACCCATAAAATCTGTTCAATTTATTTATTTATTTATTCATGCAGGAAGTGTTATCTAAATGTCTAGCCAAACTTCAGGCCCCCAGCCAAGAGATAACATCAAAAATGGGAAACCAGGCTCACCATAACAACAACAAGAGAGGTCATAACACTCACCCTGTCTCAGGCCACCCTGAGGAAATATCACTTGTCCCACACAACACTGCTCAACACTACCCCACTGCTACCCCTGAGGCGCTCTTACTCACTACCTCGATTGTTCTAATAATGCCCAAACACCCTTTAGTGACAAATGGTTTTAATGCTCCTAGCCATCGGAATGAAAATGTGGAGGAGAGACATATAACACGTTTGAACTTACCACCTGCTGCAACGCCTTTTGTGGTGGTTTTAACTAATGTCCCTAACTTACAAAAAGGGGTAGTTGCAACATGGGAGATTTTCAGGAACAAGACCTTACATTGGCTCGGGATCAGGGCTGGTATTATCGAGAGGTTATTTGATGAATTCAAAATGGCTAGAAGAGTGAGTTGGGTGGACAACGAACATAAGAACTTGACGGGAGACTGTGTTGTGTTGACCTTCAATACTCCCCTTTTAGTACAACTAATTCTGAGTAGAGCCGGAAATCATTCTATCTTTGGGCAGGGCGTTAATGTAGTCCCTTTAGGATACTTTTATCAACCCACATTTCACATTGCTCCAATAGATAGGGATCTACAACCCATGCACTATAGGCATTGGTCTAACCTCCCAACGCACAATCGTTTTGAGGTACTCTCCAAAATTGAGTCAGTGGATTGACAAAAAAAGGACGATCCTAAGCAGTCTGAAACTTATGGTTTAGAAAAAGTCCTATCGAAAGCGTCTGCGTTGGCGATTCCAACCAGAAATGAAAACTTTCTTCCACAAGATGATACTAAGATAATAAACATAGAGACCATCAATGACACAGCTTCACATACCACAACTGCCTCTATTGTATATTGTACCACACATTTAGGCCATACATCAATGAACAAGGACGAAGGAGGCGGGATAATCACCGTTTAGGAAGTAAAGACAAATGTCAGTTCTTGTTCTGGAATTTGGCGGGACTAAAATCCAAGGCGACAAATAAAATATGGTTAGATTTCTTTTATTTTTTATTTATTAGAAGAGAAAAAAAAACAGATACAAGTACAGGCAATTTATCATGTCGAGAATACAGGCTTAGGTAAATACAATTAAATAAGGAGGCAGGCATTGAGATTAGATTAACACAGTGAGCTACAGAGCAATGCAAGACACCAGAGGCAATACAGCGATGATAACATTAGATCACATACACTAAGAGTGTCCAGCCCTCCAAGTGGCTCCATGAAAGTAAGAAAAAGGGGGTCTGTAAGTATAACTATGCATAAAAAAAATTCAAGCAGGCTCCACCTGATCAGTCTGTGTATTGTCGGTCCTGTCAAGTGGATGAGAGAGTAAGTATGCTGTAAGGGGCCCCCAGTTATCATGAGGATGGGAGGTAGGAAGAAGCAGTTCGGCAAATCCATACATTTGGTCCTGCCAAAATACCATGTCTCTGATCCAATCCTTAAAGTTAGGTGCTCTGCCCCGCCCCCAACTGCAAGCTATATGCCGTTTAGCTAGAATGAGGCTGAAGGAGATAAATTTACGGTGTGCCACCGCTAGTGTCTCGGTGTATCCTAGAAGGGTGAGAAGGGGAGAGCGCTGAAGGCGCAATTATGTCATTTGTTCCAGGGCTACGAGTACCTGTAACCAATACTCCTGTACAGCACTGCAGTCCCTGGCCAAGTATAGGAAGTCAGCCCCTGGGACACAGCAAAGATCATATCTGTCGTTGTCACGCAATTTAAAGCGGTGGAGCTTGGCTGGTGTAAAGCATGTGCAATGAAGGAATTTGTCATGTAGGATGCGGAGTCGGCTACTGGACGTGCTTTGTTCCATCTGTTTGCAGCAATAGTTTCATTACTCGTCAGTGAGGACTAGTCCCAATTTCACGGACCATTTGTCCCTGTCATTGTTCAGTGTTGGGCCCTGAGTAGCGTTAAGAGTGTGGTATAGTGAAGAAATGTGTGACACCGCGTCACTACGCAATATTAGGCGCAATGAGGTAATCTCCGGAGGCTCCTGAGGGTAGGTAGGGATATGCTCCTTAAGGCGCTGGTGCAAGCGGACATATAGAAAGATATCCATGGGAGAGAGCGGCTGTGTGGAGAAGAGTTGCTGCGAGGTGCGGAATTTGCAGTGAAGGTAGAGATCTCTCCAGGTTTTTATACCATATTTATCCAGAGTTTTCCTAAAAATACCTTCCTGAAGGACGGGCATTTTCGGGTGATAAATTAGGGGAAGCAAGGGTGAATATAACATGGGAGCCTGGGATCGTGTGTGAAAATGTTTTGCCACGCCTTCACCATGCTGATGATGGGGGATGTGTCCTCAGTGCGTGGTGCAATGGCAGTAAATATGGCACCCTCCAGCGGAAGGGGTCAGATAACCAATGTTCAGTGGCTACTTGCGGCATGTACTTGGGAGGGTGAAACCAGAAATGGGCGTAATGGGCCTGTGCACATGTGTAATAGAATTTAAAGTTTGGTATATCGAACCCCCTTGTGAATATGGTGTAGTGAGAACGTCCCATTGTATTCTGGGTTGTTTGCCACCCCAGGTAAGACGTATTAGTTCTGTGCGGAGCATAGTAAAAAAGGTTTTCCCCGGATCATATAGTATGTTCATAAATAAATAAAGGAGTTTAGGAAGGATAACCATTTTGATCAGGGATATGTGTCCTGCAATGGAGAGCAATAGTGCGATCCATCGTGTGACATTGTCTCTTATCCCATCCAGAGCTCGACCATAATTGAGCCGCATCAATTCTTCATGGTTCACTGTAACATAGATACCGAGATACTTTACTTCATCAGGGCACCACTCAATGGGAAAATCTGGGGTGAATTCCATGACCGATGAGGTGAGAGGGAAAATTTGGGACTAGGACCAGTTTATATGAATACCAGAAAGCCCTCAAATCGCACAAATTCGCGGAGCAACGGATTGAGATTAATTTGAGGTTCCCTGACGTATAGCGTGATATCGTCCGCATATAGGGAGATCAGAATATGGTGAAGGGCTTTGTCTTGATGATATTGTCGAATCTTAGCTACAAGTGGTTCAACCGTAGGGCGAACAAAAGCGGTGAAAGCGGGCACCCTTGTCGGGTGCCTCAAGTAATGGGGAAAGAAGGAAATGAATGGCCATTAATAAGGACCTTAGCTTCGGGACTAGTGTAGAGTAATCAAACCCAATAGAGGAATCCCCTCAGCATGCCCATGTTTTGAAGTATTACGAGTAGGTAGTCCCACTCTACAGAGGCAAATGCCTTTGTGGAATCAAACGGTACCTTCGGGTCCACCGTGCGAAGAGCGGAGAAGAGCTTGCGGAGATTGTGTGATGACGCCTGGCCAGGAATAAAACCAATTGGCTAGAATCTTTGCATGGATTTTAGTATCCGTATTGATTAAGGAGAGGGGTCTCTAGGAATCACAGCAATCCACTGATTTACTGGGCTTCAGGGGAGAGGAGATCAATGCCAGTCTCATGGACGGGGAAGACAGCCCAGCCTCATTAAAGACGTGTTTGAGAACGGGGAGTAATTGAGCAATATAAGCCTTATAAAAGTCGATGGGAAGGCCATCCGAACCTGGGGCCTTCCCGGACTTCATTTGCATTATTGCCTCATGTATCTCGTCATTTTCAAAGGGCGCATCGAGAAACTTCTGTTGCGTATCACCAAGCCAGCCAAGGGTGATATCTTGCAAATATGAGGCAAAGTCGGGGGCTCATCTCAGCAGGTACCATATAAATTAGTATAGAATTCAGTAAAGGTGCGGAGAATGTCCTGACTTTCGCTGTGGTGTGCCCCAGCAGAATCCTAAATCTCAAGAACATAATTAGAGAACCTGGGTAGATGGATGGTTTGCGTTAGCATCTTACTTGGGCGCTCGACCTCGCTGTACCTGCGGGCGATATGATATTTTCCCCGAAAATGAGCCTCAGAGTCGGCCTTCTCTTTGTATTCGGTAAGTTGTTCTCTAAAGGTCAATAGGCGTGGGCTAGAGTTATCCCCCCAGAGGTCGCTCTCCAGTTGTTTTAGTTCACAATCGAGCTTATGCAAAGTGCAATGAAGGTCTCACAAAACCCCAAACCTTTCGGCCATGCAAGCGCCCTGGATTGTGCCCTTAAAGGCCCCCCAGATCGTGCCTATCGATGAGACCGAGTCAATGTTGGTTTGAATAAAATTTGTAATTTCCTCTCCAATCTCAGCCCTGAATACAGTATCAAGCAACGCCTCGGGCATGAGTCTCCAGATTATAGGAGAGGACATCGAGTTGGGCGGGGCTATTGTTATAAGCACCAGGGAGTGATATGAGTAAGTTCTAGTGAGATGAGTTGCCTGTGTGAGCCATGAGACCGCCCCCCGGGAGACCACCCAGTAATCTAGGTGAGCCCAGGAAGCATGTAATGCAGTGTATTGGGTTCCCTCCCTTTCTTCCGGATGGACATGTTGCCTTGCATCTGTGAGCTCATGAGCTGTGAATATTCCTTGCAGAACCTCTTGTGTTTTTGTGTAATGCAGAGGTGATGGATTGGATCTGTCTGCTGTTGGATTAAAAGCGGTATTAAAGTATCCCCCCCAAATAATATGAGTGGAGCCCATTTGTAGTATGCGCCCCCAAAGTGTGGTGTAAAAGTCAGGATCGTCATTATTGGGTCCATTACAGCATACTATTGTGACTGACTTGGTACCTAGTGGGTACCTAGAGAATCCTGATTTGTGCCTCCCAAAATAAAATGAATATTCTGTTTTACTAGGATCATTACACCTCTGGAATAAGTAGAATAAGAGGAGAATACTCGTGTTGCGGCCCATTTACTGGTGAATGTTGGGGTACGAGTTGGGTACAGATGAGTCTCCTGCAACACCGCAATGTGTACATGATGCCTGTCTAGGTATGGGAGGACTTGCCTGCATTTCCGAGGGCCGCGTAGGCCCCTGACATTCTAAGTGATTAAATTAAGTTGAAAAGTTCAGTGTGGGATGACATGCCAGTTCATGCTAAGAGGAATGCAGTATGCTCTGCACAAATAATAAGAAAATGCACCTTGTGATATATAGCCTGCATCTGCCTGTTGGGAAGAAAAACAATATACAACAATTGAATCAAACCCTCACACCACCCCTACCCACAAAGGCATGCTAATCGTGACGGCATTACTATCCCTACCCAAAACCAAAAACACAATGCAACATTGTAATAGGGAATGAGTCATTTTTTGAAAATTGGGGGGAACTCCTGTGTGGGGAACGCTAGTGTGCAACGATAACCTACCCGGCTTGAGGTGCAGTAACCATCCCCCATTGTCAAGAGGAGACGGAGTGATAGAAGAGGGAAGGGGTTGCTTGGCATAGTGTGAGTCGAAAGTTAAAAACACGCCTATGATAAAGAAACATACAACAAAATGGAAAAGGAGAAATAATTGTACCATACAAGGACAAAATGAATGAATGCAATGTTCGCCAGTGCTAATACAAAATTGAAAAGCATTAGTTTGTGGCACTTATCTGTAGTTGAGAAACATTTCAACAAATGCTAAACCGTCCAAGATGTGATAAGACGAGGTGGCGTATAATGCAGCAAAGTGACAAAGCCCCTATCGAATTTGAGTTCAAGTCTCATCTGGTCACTCCAAGATGACAAGGAGAATACCAATATCAGCGATTGTCCCAGGCAGAGTCGACAAGGTCGAGTACCATGAATCAGAGTCTTTTGTTCAGTCAGCACTCAGCGATGGAGATTGAGAAAGGCGGTCTGCGGAGTCTCTGGAGGGAGAGTTCTTCCTGACAGCATGAAAGAAATCATCTACTTGCTGACCGTTGGTAAAGAAGTGGTGTTTATCACGGTACGTGACTCTCAGGCGTGCAGGATAAAATAGGGCATACTTGATCTGCAGTTTTTGAAGCTTCTGCTTGGCAGACAGGAACTTACGGCGTGCCTCCTGCACCGCCAACGTGAAGTCTGGGGATATGGAGAAAGTGGCGCCTTCAAATTGTAGGTTTTTTGGTCTCTGTCCAGTTTCAGTGCAACGTTGCGGTCTCTGTAATTTAGGAGTCTGGCGACTATCGGACACAGGTTTGTACATGGAGCTGGGCGGGGGCCCAGGGAGCGATCAGCTCATTCCATGATGAATTGGGTGAAAAATGCGTCCGCTCCAAAAGTGGTACGTAAGAGGCTTTTGATAAAATCTTCCATTTGGCATGTGTTTGCGCTTTCAGGAATTCTAGTGACACGAATATTATTGTGCCGACTTCGTGCCTCTAAATCTTTGATTTTAGCCGTGATTACCTTGAAGAGTTTATCCATTTGAGCCACCTGTTGTGTCACGTGGGTAGTAGCATCTTCCGTGTCATAAATCCGTCTCTCTGCCTCCTTAAGTTGCTCGTCATGTTTCTCCACTTTTAGGACTATGTAGTTCATGCGTGTGCTCATGGAGTCCATTTTGTTGGAGAGATCTGTAAGGCTATGTTGCATAGCCAAGAGAAGAGTTTTTACCTCATCCGCTTGGGTTGGTGGAGGATTGGATGAAGACGCATCAGCTGGCAGCTCTGATTCTTCTCATTGGAGCAGGTGACAGTCTACAAAGAGTTTTGCTCTGAGAGTGTGACTCGTCGCAGCAGGATCCGTCCAGGGGAAGCAGAGGCATGCGTTGGGAGACCTTGCAGAATAACGCCATGAATATAGTGCAGGAGAGTCACGCCTGGGCTCTCCATACCTGATTAGAGGTTCAAGCTTTATGAGGAGACTTGTATGAGCGCTGTGGCAGAAGCAACCAGGTTCCGGCCCAACCACCTGCCGGTGTAGGACGCAGGAATTCCCCGTTTGCCTCGCTGGGGAAAGTTGAGCGCAGATGTGTCGGGAAACATCCTTTACAACGGAACCATTACAACGTGGTACCGTTACAACGCAGGATCTACAACGAAAGTCGTTACAACGACTTTCGCTGGAGGGCGCTCTAGGATAGGGGATAGTTTAATTTACTATCCAACACCTTCCCTACTATCCACGGGGACTGGAGTTGGAATAGTAAATTAAACTATTCACTATCCAGCGCCCCCCAGCGCAAGTCGTTTTAATGACTTGCTTTGTTAAACCTACATCGTAAAGGTACGCGTTGTAACGGTACGCGTTGTACCGTCATACATCCGATGTGTCAGGCGGGCCGAGGGGTAGCAAAGTGACCAGGAGCATTCATTACGCAGGGTGCGCCAGTCGCACGAGTAGAATCATCAGTCCTCTCTCGCCCAGGGGAACCGCTGGTCGATCCCCGCTCCGCCGCCTCACAAACAGCTCAGGCACAGAAGCGAAACTCCTGTCCAGGGGGAAAGCGTTGCAGGACAGAATGGGTGCCAAGGAGATCAGCGGCAGATGTCACATTAAGAGGGTATGCTGTCTCAACGCTGCATTGGAGGGGGTCACTCCATGTTTAGAAATCGGTAGGATAGCTTGCGGCCTCACCGTACTTGTGTTTCCCTGCAGGCTTCAGAAATCAGCTAGGGCCGTGAGAGTCAGGGTCAGGCTTGTCCGCTTCACAACCTGGGGTTCAGGCGAGTCTTGTGTGCAGCCCGCGGCGCAGAGTCACAATTCGGCAGGCAAGTGCAGAAGCGCCTCATCAGTGCAAGCTGCGCAACCCAGTGTGGTCTAGGCACCACGTGGGATCCCCGGCCCTCGCCTGGACAGCACAGCCACCGTCGGGTCACCACTGAGCTCCGTCCCCGCACCAGGCAGATTGTTCCGTTACCTATCAGCTCCTGGCAGGGGTCTCTGGAGTCAAATCCGGCATCGGAGTGTTGCGGCTGATGTCGGGAAACTGGTACTTTAGGCAGTTACAGTGGTTATTTAACCCGGGATAAATGATGGATCTTGTAGCCAAGCGTCCGAAGCCTCACAGGTGTGCAGCCATCTTGGTCATGCACCACCAAGCACCCACATGTGGTTAGATTTTGTGTGCAAGTTCGACATTCTTAGCCTGCAAGAAACATGGGTGGAAGGGCCCTTCCACATTAGCGGATATAACACACCCCATACTCCAGCAGTTCCATCACTACACAGTAGATCTAAGGGTGGTCTCTGCACATATATCTCTAACTTTTTTTAACACAGTAAAAATTGTTTTAAATGTGTCAGACCCGCATTATTAAATCATTACCCTCGAGATAGACAAAGCGTTTTGCCTAGTATTAGTGAATTTTTATAACAATGTTGCACCAGAGCAGATCGGGAGAATCTTGAGACAGATGAGTGGCGAACTGTACAATTTACAATCTTGTTCATCCAAAGAGATCTGCCTCATCTGGGTGGGGGGATTTTAATTCATCTATATATAAATATGTCAATAAGGGGGTCTGTGGTATAACATATGAAAAAGGCTCTGGTTTCTCCCATTTTCCCCATACATTGTTTGGGGATCTTTTAAACAATATTATGTTTTCATTTGACATAGGTTTCACTAACAACTTATGCTCTCCCTCTGTCACTTTTCAACCCACTTTTAACGGCCGAGGCACTTTCTCAAATATAGATTTTGAATTAGCATTTAGTAGAGATTCTACTCGCATTAAGTATTTTACCACACACAAGATCGCATTAAGCGACCATTTTCCTATTAGTTTCGACGTGATGGTGCATGACAATACCGTAAACACTAGAGGCACCTCTACGCAGCCTGTGGAATGCATTATACTAAATAGACAAAATGGCTACGCACTTAAATGGGTAAATGTGGACTCAGAGGCTTTTATTCATAAAGTTGTTACGAACTGTAAAGATATGCTTTTATCTTGTCTAGATGAGAAGTCACCTCACCAGGAAATCTTAGAAAATTTCTCTGTAATCACAAGCATCATTAAAGAAACAGTTTATGTGAAAGCAAGAAAGAACACGAAACATAAACAAGGGTGATTTGACCATAACTGCACAAAAGCATATTCTAAGCTTAAAAATTCATTACATGCCACAGTAAGAAACCGGGAAAAGGTTAGACTGCAAGATGCGGATATGAGAGCACAATAAAAGCAAGGAACAAGGCCCTAAAAGAGGAAGCTTGGCAAGCCTTACATGATGCTTCAGTCAATTGCGATCCTTTCGCCTTTTGGAAGGCGTTTAACACCCCATTTTTATCAGTCAATTGCGATCCTTTCGCCTTTTGGAAGGCGTTTAACACCCCATTTTTAGCCGAAGGTGATAAAGCAACCATAGAGATTGCCATCCCGGACATGAATGGATATTACATTACGCAAGGTTATATAATACCCACAGACAGATAAACAGGGATTTCCACAAACTGGGGCCGAAACTGAGAATGCCTCAATGAACATAGACATACCTTTACACTTTACTGTGAGTGAAGTTAAAACGGTCATTATTTCACGTCTGGGGGGAAGGCTGCTGGGCCGGATGGTATCCCGGTAGATCTTTTTAAATCGAACCTAGCATTTTGGGGTCCACTTTTAACGCTGGTTTTTAATGCATGCTGTTCATAAGGTTTCTTGTTGACCTGGTATGATTCAATAATTGTGCCCATTTTCCAAATGGGCGACAGGTCAAATCCAGCCTGTTACCGCCCAATCTCATTGCTGGACTCCACAGTTAAGATCGTGGGACGAGTCTTGTTAAATAGGTTACAGGTATGGGCTCAGGAACAAAAAATACTACGCGAATAACAATAAGGTTTTCACAAGGGTTTGGACACAATAGAACAGGGTTTACATTGATATAGTTTACTAGACAAATATACCAAGGCAAAATGGGAAAGGCTATACCTGACTTTTAACAACCTAACAGCTGCATTTGACTGTGTGATTTACGAAAAGTTGTGGATGGTTTTAGTGGGGATGGGTGTTAACATTTTAATAGTTACATTTTTAAAGCAGTTATATTCGGGGCAAGGGCCAGGGTTCGCTATGGGAGGGGGATGGGGGAGACGAATGCACTAGGCACTTTAAAGTGATGAGAGGAGTTAGACAAGGGTGTATTCTCGCCCCGTTCCTTTTTACATTGTATATATATAAATGAGCTAGAAACTGTCTTGGTCTAGGAGTGTAAGGACTTACCAACTGCAGCAACTCGCCCAATTCAGGCACTCATGTACGAGGACTCCAAAAGGTTGTTAATGTTTTTACAAATTTTATGTCTAACTTGGGTCTTACTGTGAACTGCGCCAAAACATTTGCAATGAATTGTGGAGTAGGACCGAGAAAGAAGACTAAAACACTATTTTTATATATTCGAAGGCAATAGAGCATTCTAAAACCTTCTCTTATCTGGGGATTTTATTTGACCAAATCGGCACGTGGATTCAGGCAATTAAAGTGAGAAGGCTGCTTTTTGCCAAATCTTCGATGGCCTTATTAAATTTCGATTCAGAAAAGGGGGTGGTGATGGACAGAGTATCTGAATTAAACAGAACACTCATACTCAGTCAACAGATCAGGGCTTGATCCATCACCGTTTTTTAGTGCACTGCACCATCCCAGCTCAGAACCTGGCTATATGCAAATTAGTCTGTCCCTGGCCCAGTGCATCATGGGAACAGGGCAGACCAAGCTACCAAGCCAATTCTTATACTGGGAAGGAAACAAGCTTCCGTGGACCGGTTTCTGGCATTGCAGCCGTCTTCGGCCCGGCTTGCTTGAATCCTGATGGTGCAATGAGAAAGGGACTCACATCTGAGTATACCCTTCCACGCTTATGGTGGACAAAACGATTCAGAAAAGGGGGTGGTGATGGACAGAGTATCTGAATTAAACAGAACACTCATACCCAGTCATCAGATCAGGGCTTGATCCATCACCGTTTTTTAGCTCACTGCACCATCCCAGCTCAGAACCTGGCTATATGCAAATTAGTCTGTCCCTGGCCAGGTGCATCATGGGAACAGGGCAGACCAAACTACCAAGCCAATTCTTATACTGGGAAGGAAACAAGCTTCCGGGGACCGGTTTCTGGCATTACAGCCGTCTTCTGCCCGGCTTGCTTGAATCCTGATGGTGCAATGAGCAAGGGACTCACATCTGAGTATACCCTTCCACGCTTATGGTGGACAAAGCGATTCAGAAAAGGGGGTGGTGATGGACAGAGTATCCGAATTAAACAGAACACCCATACCCAGTCAACAGATCAGGGCTTTATCCATCACCGTTTTTTAGCTCACTGCACCATCCCAGCTCAGAACCTCAGACATGAGTCCCTTACTCACTGCTCCATCAGGATTCAAGCAAGCCGGGCCGACGACGGCTGAAATGCCAGAAACCAGTCCCCGGAAGCTTGTCTCCTTTCTGGTGAAGAATTGGCTTGGTAGTTTGGTCTGCCCTGTTCCCATGATGCACTGGGCCAGGGACAGGCTGATTTGCATATAGCCAGGTTCTGAGCTGGGATGGGGCAGTGAGTTAAATAACGGTGATGGATCAAGCCCTGATCTTTGGACTGGGTAAGAGTGGTCTGCTTAATTCAGACACTCTGTTCATCACCACCCCCTTTTCTGAATCATTTTTGGCCACTATAGGTGTGGCAGGGTATACTCAGACATGAGTCCCTTACTCACTGCTCCATCAGGATTTAAGCAAGCCGGGCCGACAATGGCTGAAATGCCAGAAACCGGTCCCCGGAAGCTTGTCTCCTTTCTTTTTCTTTTTTTTTTTTTAAATTTTTGAAAACCTTTATTGTAATGATGCACACAGCTATTCAGCCTAACATCCCGGAGGCAAGGCAGCAAGGGCTCCGAATGGTTATAGTGCAAAGCGATTCATATCAGGACAGTGCAGGTTATTTTTATTTTATATACAAACAGAAACGTAAACAGAGGCGCCCGAGGGCGCAGAAAAGGCAATGGAAGGGAGAAGCGGCTATGAGTCAGCAGGAGGCGTCAGAGGCTAGAGAAGATTAAGAAAGGAGCTTAAGTAGGATGTAGGAAAAAGGGGGGGGGGAAGGAAGAACAGGAGAATCAGAACATGAGTAGCATAGCTGATGTCAACTTCTACGGTGACAGGCGTTCATCGCGAGGCATCGGCTCAGGTGGCAGACACAGATCACCTCTGTAAGCGTTCCAAGCCCCCCATACCTTATTCCATGTCTGAGGCCGCCCCCTGGCAGTATATACAGTCTTTTCACGCAACATACACCAATCCATGTTGGCCTTCCATTGTACCACCAGGGGGGCCACGTTGGATCCCCATTTCTGAGCGATGTCCCGCTTAGCGACCATGTTGCCCAGTGTAGCCCATCGGGTCTGCGCCGTGCTGTAATCATTCGGCTCCCAGACATTGAGGAGGCACCTACGCGCCTCTGCAGCCAACTCCACCCCAGTCACCTCCCTCATCACTCGATGTACCCTCTCCCAATAAGGGGCAATAGCGGGGCATTCCCATAATATATGCATATAGGTAGCAAGGGCTCCGCAGCCACGACGACAAAGGCCATCCGGCGAGAAGCCCATACGCACAAGCCGGGGCCCGGTGACGTACACCCGGTGGAGGATTTTGAACTGGACCAGCCGCAGACGCGAGGAGATGGCGACCTCCTTAGGGGAGGACACAGCACTCTGCCAGTCCTCGTCATCTAGTTCCAGACCATCGGCTACCCACTGCTCCCGCAAGCGCTGGAGGAGGTCGACCCGAACATTAATCAACTTCTTGTAGGACAGAGAGATGGCGCTATCCGGCATATGCCCGTCCAATACTCTGTCCTCCAAGGGAGAACTCTCAGGGATGTCACCCTCCTCCGGTCTCGCGGCGGCTATTGCATGCTTGAGTTGGGCATAACGGAAGAACTCTGTTCCACTCAGTTGGTATTCCACCTGCAACTGCGGGAAAGTCTTAGTTTCCCCCCTGGTCAGCATGTCCTCAACCCTCGAAATACCTATGAGGTCCCATTTGTCGAAACCTTTGGTGTGCCAGAGCTTGCCTAAAATGTCGGAATCAAATAGAGGGGTGAATTTCGTCAGTCTGCCCTGCCAACCCTGTATCTTATTGACCGTTCGCCACGCGTGGACCGCCGCCTTTGTCGGACCCGTAAGGCTCCGATCGAAGGATCTAGAATAGAGGGCGCGGTAGTAGTTGCCCCCTTGCAAAAGCCATCTATCCATTGCATAGCCCGGGCTGTCCACAGGACCGTAAAAACCATGGTTAATAGCGGTAAGCTGAGAAGCCCAGTAGTACCTCCGCACATCTGGTAACGCAATGCCCCCGTCGTACCATGGCATGGTAAGCTTCTGGACAGCGACACGAGGCCGACCATCCCACAGCAGGGCACGTTGCAGGCTCTCAACCTCCCTGAAGTAACGAGCCGGGACAAGGTCCTGAGTATTCTGCAAGGCATACAGGAACCTGGGCAGGGACATCATTTTAAATAATGCCGCCCGGCCCAGGAGAGAGAGAGGGAGCTTACGCCAGCTCTCCACATCCCTTCGCAACCGGTGGAGCGGGGGGAGGAGATTGTGGTCATACCTCGCTTTAGGGTTATTCGAGATGTAAATCCCCAAGTACTTGAAGCCTTGCCCGGCCAGTTGTATGTTGCAACCTCTGGGGAGGCGCGGCGTGTCACCCTTGAGGATGTAGAGGGAGGATTTGGCCCAGTTAATAATCAGGCCGGAGTAGCGCCCAAACAACCTGAGCACGTCACACGCCACAATAAGCGACTTGCAAGGGGAGGTGAGGTAGAGCAGGATGTCGTCTGCGTACAGGGAGACCCTGTCCTCGAAACCCGGGGACCAGGAGATCCCATGCAAGTCAGGGTGCGAGCGTAGCATAGCCGCAAGCGGCTCCAGGGCCAGCGCAAACTGGAGCGGAGACAAGGGGCAGCCCTGTCTGGTGCCGCGATGGAGCGCAAAGGGAGCAGACATGCGGCCGTTAACCGTGACAGCAGCCAGAGGGCTAGCATAAAGAAGTCGCACCCAGCCCAGGAAACCCGGTCCAAATCCAAGCTTTGTCAGTACCGCCCATAAATAGCTCCATTCCAGGGAATCAAAGGCCATCGTGGCATCAAGGGAGGCAAGTACCGCTGGTTCCGTAAGGGCTTGCGCTCTGGCCATAACCCCGTGCAGGCGTCTCAGGTTGAGGGCAGTATTGCGGCGGGGAATAAAACCGGACTGGTCCGGGTGCACCAGGTCGCCTATAACCCCGACCAACCGATTGGCCAGCAGTTTGGCCAGGATCTTGGGCTCAGCGTTAAGGAGAGAAATGGGGCGATAGGACCTACAAACATCCCGCGGCTTGCCTTCTTTATGGATAACCACTATGGTGGCCAGTCGCTGGTCCAAGGGAAGGACACCCTCTTCACGGGCACGGAGGAACATACCTCTCAGATAAGGGGAGATCACATCCGGCCGGATCTTGTACAATTCAACCGGTAGGCCATTGGGTCCGGTTGCTTTGCCCGCACGCAGGGCGCGGATCGCTAGAGCAATCTCGTCCGCAGTGATGTCCCGGTCCATATCGGCACTGTCTTCCTCCGAAAGACGAGGAAGGTCAATCGCCGAGAGGAATTCAGTCGAGTCGGCCTCGGAGCGGTCCGAGCCGGAAGTATAAACACCCCGAAAATAGTCCGCGAAAGACTCGGCAATGGCACTCGGATCAGTGACCACCACTCCGTCTTCGCCCAGGATTTCCGGGACCACCCGGCTTGCCATCTCCCGCCTGTCCAACCAGGCCAGCAGCGTACCAGCCTTATCCCCGACATCGTAGATGCGGCCCTGCTGTTCTTTCGCCAAGACCAAGGCAGCGTTCGTGGCGAGATCATAATACTCCGACTGTTTCAGGGAGAGTTCGTGCAGGAGAGAAGGGTCGGGCTCAGGCCCCAAACGGGACCCGAGATCCAAGACCTTCTCCTCCACATGCAGAATATCAGCATCATGAACTCGTTTAGCCTCTGCGATGAGAGCTAGGGCTTCGCCCCGCAACACAGTCTTGAACGCTTCCCACAGGGTGACCGCAGAGCCAACAGAACCCGCATTTTCAGTAAAATATAGGTCGATGGCCTTGGCAAGGAGTGCTCGCGTGTTATGGTTGCGAAAATACCAGGGATTCACCGCAGCCGGGCGGCTGGACAGGGTGACACCGAAGTCAAAGGAGACCCACAACGGTGAGTGGTCGGAGACGCCCCTCGCCAGAAAACGTGCCTCGGAGATGGCATGTGACTGCGCCGCCAGGGTGAAGACATAATCCAAGCGGGACAGGCTCCCATGGGCACCGGAGAGAAACGAAAATTGGCGGAGCGCAGGATGCAGTAATCGCCAACAGTCCACCAAACCCATGGAGTCAAGGAAGGTCGGCAGCCACGTCTGGGAACCCGGGAGGTCTCTCGGTGGCTGGCGATCGAGAGTGCCAGAGCAGACTGAGTTGAAGTCACCCCCTAGGATCAATAAGCCCGAAGGCAGGGACAAGATGGCGCTACCAAGGTCCTGGAAGGTGCTAGATTGGAGGCCAGGGGGAACATAAATCGAAAGCAGAGCCAAGGGACGCCCCTCCCATCTTCCCGCCACAGCTGCGTAGCGTCCTCTATCATCAAGTAGCGTGACGTCTATTTCAAGAGGAAGGGACGCACGCACAAGGACGCCCGCCCCCCGGGAGCCCGAGGAGAACCCAGAGTGGGCGACCATTTTGTAGCCCTTACGGTTCAGGGCCCTACAGGAGTTCCCCACCAAGTGCGTCTCTTGCAAAAGTACAACATCAGGCATGTGTCTCTTTATCAATTGGATCACCACCCCTCTCTTAACTCGGTCTCCTAGTCCATTGACATTCCAGCTAAGCACTTTCAACTTCCTACCCCCCATCACCCAACAATCCGCCCCACCCGACTCCAACCAACCCAATCGCCAAGTGTATAGTAAAACACACAGTCCATTGCCTCAAAGAAGAAAAAGAGATAGAACGAACAAACAATAAAACTTGCAAAGTTGCACCCCCCACCCTGCACCCCTGCATGTGACTAAAAAGCCCCCCCAACCAGCAGTGTGCCTGTCGCCCCATAACTACTCTACAAGAAGACACCCAGAGGAGTGAGGAATCTCCGCGAACACCTCCCGCCACCCTCCATGTACTGATAGGAAAGATAGTACGGCATCACAAAGCTACATTCGACAATCCACTGAGGCAAGTAGGATAGACAAGGAATCACACACTATAGAGCCAAGTCTCATAGGTCCGGCCCGCCAGCTGCGCCACCTTCATGGTCCTCCTGTGTTTCTCGGCGCGTCGGTAGAGTGTCCAGCCAGTCACTAACGTTCTCAGCGAAGTCAAAGAAAAGGGCACGACCTTCGTGCTCGATCCGGAGCTTAGCGGGGAACATCATGGAATACTTGAAGCCCAGGTCCTGCAGTCTTCGCTTCACCCCTGCATAGCTCTGGCGCTGTCGCTGAACCGTTCTGGTGAAATCTGGGTAGAAATGGACATCGGCATTCTGGAATTTAAGCGGTCCATGCCGTCTGGAAGCCTGTAGGACAGCGTCCCTGTCACGGAAATTGAGCAGCCGGGCTACGATAGGTCTGGGTGCCACGCCCGACTTCGGCGGGCCACCCGGCACTCGGTGGGCACGCTCCACCGAGAAAAAGTTGCTGAGGCCAGGCGGGGCCAGATGAGTCCTGATCAGGTCTTCAACGAGGAGGTCCGTCGCCGCCTCCTCCGAACCCTCCGGTACACCGACAATGCGGACGTTCTGCCGCCTGGCCCGGCTTTCAAAGTCATCCAGCCGTCTCGCGAATTGCTCCGCCGTCCTCTGCAGGTTCCGGACTTCAGTTTGCAAGTCCGAGACGTCTCCCGTCAGGCTGGACGTCTTGATGTCCAAATTCTTGACCCGATCATTAGTTTTGCCCAAGTCGGCTCTAATGAGGGACAGATCAACGGCCATGCCATCCACCTTGTGTGTGAGGACTTCATGCTGTTGCTGCATGTCCGCCCGGAAGTTTGTAATGGCTCCCAAAATGTCGCTCAGAGTGGGCTCAGAGCCGCCCGGCGAGCCCGAATGCGGGATGTCCTTGGCAGAGGGCCCGGTGACAGGCGGCGTCTTCGGTTGAGTATAGCGCTCAATCCTATTCTGCTGCTGTTGCGATTTACCGCGGACGCCTCTGTTCGACGGCTTGTCGGGGTCCCCCTTGCCCGCCATGTTAGGTCCAAGAAGACAAAGGGCTATGCCAGGCAAGTCCAAGCCCAAAGAGTCGGAGATTTGTCCGGGGAGACCGTAGAATGCTGTCCCAGGTTCGCTTCGCTGTCCGGATAGCTCCGCTGTCAGTACACCTCGCCGCTGGTGAAGGCAGGCAGGCACTCCGCAGATCGGCAGTGCGTAGCGGCGGAGTCCGCAGAGACAATGGCACTGAGCTGGCACGGAGTCCCACTCGACGTAGCTCAGCGTAGGAGACACCGATTCGGGATCTGAAAACGGTTCTCGCCTCAGTGGGCCCTCAGCAACGAGTATCCACCCACGTGGATCAGGATTATGGGCAGGATAGTTGCGGAGGATCGGAAGGTCCGCGGAGCTCCGAGCTTACGCGGCCATCTTGGTTGCCCGCGAAGCTCCTCCTCCGCTTGTCTCCTTTCTGGTGAAGAATTGGCTTGGTAGTTTGGCCTGCCCTGTTCCCATGATGCACTGGGCCAGGGACAGACTGATTTGCATATAGCCAGGTTCTGAGCTGGGATGGGGCAGTGAGTTAAATAACGGTGATGGATCAAGCCCTGATCTTTGGACTGGGTAAGAGTGGTCTGCTTAATTCAGACACTCTGTTCATCACCACCCCCTTTTCTGAATCCTTATTAAATTTCAGCAGAAAATTAGGAAGACGTTCCCTGCGGAATTGTTACAGATCTATAGGGCATAATGCATGGCCATTGCCACCTATGGAGCTGGAATCTGGGGTTACGCAGGGGATAACTCACTACAGTCTGAAGAAAATATGTTTTTAGGTCTCTCTTGGCAGTCCCAGACAGCTCTTCAACTTATATATGCCACCAAGAACTGGGCATGCCATACCTAGAAGACATAATCAAGATCCAACCAGTCCTCTGGTGGCACAAAGTCTGGACCTCAGAGGAGACAGATTTTAATCGTCACATTTTGAAAAACTTACTGGCGATTGACGGGGTCAATCATTTAAGATGGTAAGCATATGTTAAAACGTTTTTGTTTCAACTAGGCCACTCCGAATATTACAATGATCCATATACCATGTGTAATGTGTCTAGGAAAGACCTTATTTGGGCGAAACCAAAACCACAATAGAAGTAAAGAAAACAACGGTTCAAGTACATTATATGGACCTAGCGACTTCATTCATACAACAATATATTGTATTAGTAATTGACGACGATGAGAGGTTTTTGCTAACACGTTTTAGATTGAATATTTTACATAGATCTTTAAGTTTTCCTGTACAAAATGACTTGTCAAGAGTTTTAAGTAAATACCCCTGCGATGATGTTGCCAAACAATCTACGATACATATATTGTTTTTTCTACATTTCACTAAATCCCAAGAAGAAGATGGATTACTCCAGTTTTAAAAAGATCCAACCTGAGACAATGTCACCCAGCATTTTGGGCTCTGCAACTGCTAGATAATGAATTTACTATTGCCTCTATAACAGCCTTTTTAAAAAACGTCTTAAAATATCGTAAATCATTTTAAGGTGTTGTCATTGTATTGATTTGCGCTTTTAGCTTTTATGGTTAACTTGTACAGTTATTGAATAAAGAATTTGATGATGAGGATGTCAAAGGTAGGCAATCTTCTTATTTTTCTCTCAAAAGGGGTACTAGGCAGGGTGGTACTCTTTCTCCTCTTCTTTTTATCTTAGCCTTGGATCCTTTCTTGTGTCAAATTAATTAAGTCTTCCTCATCTTTTTCTGGATTGTAGCTTAAGAATTTGCACATCAAATAATGCTGTTGACATTCTCTTATTTTGTTGGTCCGTAGAATCATCTCTCCCAGCATTTTCTCATGAGTATGCTGCTTGAATATGAATTTACCTTGAAAAAACAAAATACAAGAGGCGTTAGGCAAAACAGGAACAGTTGGTATAATTAAACACTGCATCCGGGACTACAGCTTACAGAAACGGGTCACAAGACTGTCTCAATGTTTAATTAATCTCAGCGTTTTTTATGCAAATTCTGGGTGCCATAAAAGTACATCCGGCAATCCTTGTTTGGTAAAAGAATGCAGGCCTTATCTGTAGAGTCATAAACAAATAGTTCCTGATAACAAATGCAAGTGGGCCTTGCCTTTGTGTGGACATAATGTGGGCCAGTGTGTAATGTGTACAGATGTCTGGCATGAGGGGCATGTGATCACTGCGTGTACTTGTGTGTTGTGTTATGATTGACTGTGTGTTCGATATGGTATCTGACTTTATAGAGTTTTAGGAATGCGCACAACCCTCTGGCCATATGTGCTTTATTGGAGCAATTTCCCTGGACCATTATGTTGTCGCTGCACTTATCTGGGGGATGGATCTGAATTTCCTGTTTACGCGATTGTCTGCCGTCTATGTGTCACCCCATCTGTGGCCTGTTAATCAGTTACCACGGGCCTAGGTTGCAGAACCTGCCTGATTACGTATTTCTGAGTCTGGGTTGATGGAGTGTTCATGACGGGCGACTTTGACAATAGCGATGCAATTTAGTTTGTGTATGTAAGTGTACCATTATGAACACTAGCATAATTTTTATCAATTTCAACAAGTTACAAACATATTCGTAAGTCTCTAAATATAAACAGAATGTTAGTAAGTCAAAGGACTTACCTCTTAACAAATACTGTGTGATGGCTCAATACAACAGTTCAGGTTTGTTCTGGAATGCTTCTAAAATTAAATTTCTAGGCATTTACTACTCCAAGATACTCTTAGGATCAATATTAACAATTTAGTGGACAAACTTAATGTATATACTCAAAAAACACCCCTTAGTATCTCTCAAGGTGGGGTATATTGAACACCATTACAATTATGCTTCTTCCTTAATACATTTTTTCCCTATGATGTTTCCAGTTAAAATCACAAATAAAGTCTTCTCACGTACTGATAAGATACATTAAAAAAAATATGGAAGGGTTAAAAATCACACATCTCTCTTGCTCAGTTAAAGCTCCCAAAATATGGGCGGTGGTATTAATTTTCCTAGCTTTTTGCATTAACATAAGGCTTTTGGTATTAAACATGCACAAGAATGTTTTCTTTCTTCCAGCTCTCCTTCACCAAAAATATGGAAGGATTTGGAGTGTGCATTTATATATCCGTTCACATACTCACATATTTTATTTATGTAATCCCCTCCAAAGTCTAGGCTAACTCCTGTAATTTCAAACACTTGATCCTTTTTTAAAGCATTCATAAGCCCCAATTCTCTCTCATTTTGTCGTTTTTGTTCTACTCCAATATGGAACAACAAACATATTACAAAGAATAGCTGCATGATTCATTTTAAATATTGGGTGGATGAAGGGATAATTATGAGTTCACAGCTGCTGCATAGTCTACTTTCCTTCTCTGAAATCTCTTATAAATTCAACCTACCAATCACACAATGTAGCAAATTTCCTATAATACATGGAAAAGTGCCTTTGTTACCATCACATTTTTCACAACTTCCACTAGATACAACTAATAGCAGAGATCATTCAATAGGACATCATTTTTATAGCAAGGCCTCTATTATTTATAAAATAGTGGGTGCCCACCTCTAATTATAGCTAAAAAGTGAAATTGAACTTATATGTGGATCCGATTTGGTTTGTAATTGGCACCTGGAGTTATGGAACAAAATATGTTTACAAATATATTTCACTGCTCGCTCTACCTCAAACCTTAGTTTTCTTTTATAATAGATTATATTATACACAGGAAAACATTTCAAAATGTATGCTTGCTGGTCAACAGACTTGTTGGTGGTGCAATGATTCAGATGGTTCACATGTACACTGGTTTTTTTATGTCCTAAAATATTACATTTTTTTAAATCTGTTTGGTTTAAAATGTGTGATATTACACATGTTGGTTCACCATTTTCCTTACACAAATTGTTTTTGGGAGGCTCATATTTTATGTGGTTGTATGAGACTTTGAGAATTGATTGATTTTCTCATCACTATAGCTTTACAGGTAATTGTATACTACTTTAAAACAAAAGAAGCTATACCAATGCAAAAATTGTGGAATTTAATGAGATAAAATCATACATTGGATAAATATCATCTTCAGTCAACCTTCCTTGCACTCAAACGTAACAAGTTATGGTCTCCTGTTACCTCTTATTTAAAATAGGCCTTTTAGTACTCACCTTTATCTTTTCAGGCTGTGTTTTCCTATTTATAATGCACCGGTTTATGTTTATATATTATTCAAGTTGTTATTCAAGTTATATTATAGGTTTTAATCTTGTATAATTATTATTATTGTGATTATTTGATATATTTTTTAAGTGTTAATTGATTTAGAGATCTTTTCTGTCCTCTATTTTTCTCTTTGGATTTTTCTTGTATCCCTTTTCTTCTTCTTTCTTTTCTTTCATTTTCCCTCTATTTAAAAAAACAAAATTTTCTTTTATTTACTCAACAATAACATACTTACATGGCTTAATTGTCATTATTTGAAGTATATTCTTATATTTTACGCCTTGATTTCACTTGTATTTTCAATAAAAATTATTTAACTTAAAAAAAATACTAAAAATGTATTTTTCTTTGACTTTAAGAGTGAATATTTTTTTTCTATTTAAAGTTTAGAAAATGAATTTTTATTTCAATTAGTGTATTTACATTCATTAAAGATTGAGTTCAAAATTAAGTTGCTGATTATATCCGACCGCCATCGCTGTGGTAACAGGACCGGCCGACAGGTAGTCATCAGTCCGCCTGCCAACTTACGATCAAACCACCGTGTAGGCGGTCGGACACATGCCTTTTGCCAATAAGGCTTGTGTTGCAGCCCGAAAAAGGGTGCAGCACAAGTCAGGCCGCAGCACAATTCTCAATGGCAAAAGGCATGTTTACAAACATCCCTGCCCTCTGTGCCAGGCACCACGTAGTACCTGGCACATGGGACAGGGATATTTGGCGGGGCACCACAGGTCCCCACGGACCTCATAGTGGAGGCCCAGGGGAGATAGGGGCCCTGCTCGGTGCCCTCGAAGTCTCTTTAGGACAGCCTTTCTATGGTGGTCGGGCTGGCATGGAAAGGCTGATGGAAGGGGACATCATAATCCCTACAGCAGTGCCTGAGCATGCAACGCCCCTATTGTAGGGACTACGATCTGACCGAGGGTCCGACGGCCACCTTGAGACCATCAGAAACGTCAGTCGGTTCCTCCGATCGATGCGGTCTGACTGACCGCATCATAATATGGCGGTTGGAATGCTCAGCTGGATGTCGGTGGGACTCTCACCGATGACCTGTCTGTGGTGGTCCCACCAACATCCTAATTGGGTCCTAAATTACTATTTATGTAGCATTTTTTATACAACATTTAAAATAAATATATAACTTACATTTATATTAATATTTATTGTAAATATGGGCCCGATGTAGGTAAATCTACATTTACCACTTCATAAATACCGAATCATACAGAATCGGTATTTATGAAGTGGTAAATTAGAGGGGGGGAGATGTAGGTATTTCAGATTCGGTAAATACTGAATCTGTAAGATTCGGTATTTACCGATTCTGTAAATACCGAATCGGTATCCCCCATTGCTTCCTATGGGCCTTGAAGCCCATAGGAATCAATGGGCATTACCGAACCGGTAATTACCGATTCAGTAATTAACGATTTGTGCAAGGGTGCAGGGGGTGTCACTTTGACACCCTCCAGCACCCCAAAAAAAGGCATGTGAGCCATGTGGCACACAGACATGCCCTAAGGGCATGTCTGTCTGTCATATGGCATAGGTGTGCATGCACACATGTGCATGCACACCTGGATTCGGTATTTTAACACCCAATTGGATTGGGTGTTAAAATACCGAATCTGAAGGGCCTGTGGGACTGAAAGTAGTCCCACCTACATCCCAAATTTAAAAAATCGGTAAAATTACCGATTCGGTATTTTTGCGATTCGGTAATTTTACCGAATCTGTAAAATACCGAATCGGACAAGAAAAGGTCCCCTACATCTCAGTAGGCCAAATACCGGTCGGAAACGGCCGAAATCGGACGTTTCCGACCGGTATTTGTTACCTACATCGGGCCCTATATGTTTTCTAAATGTTTCTTATTCAAATGCATTTTTTTACTTTTCCCTATACTTTACTGCTTGGATTGTGTGTTCCAGATGTTCAATAAGGTTGTGGCGTTGGGTCCTTTTGTAGAAATGTATAGGACTAGTCTTGATTTATTATGTAGAGGGGCTATCTCACCCGACAGATAATGGTAGCCATGACCAAAATTATGTATCATGAATCAAAAATTAAAATGTCTACACATTTACATGTGACTGTCTAGCAGGTGTATCAGGCTCCAGATGAACGTGTGTAATATTGGTTTTGTTATGCATAGCATCACAAAGTTCAAATCACTCAAGTATTTTATCAAAGATCCATTTGAAGCTTTGCAAGGATCGGAGGTTTTCATGTGTGAAGGTGCAAGCACTTTAATCATTTGTGGTTCTGGTGCATTTACTTTAGTGATGCACAATGTAAGAACATTGCAAAGGCTTCCACATTGAAATATTTCTGAGTTGGTAAATGATTGGTGGAAGACGAGTGGGCACTATAGGCCAGATGGGTAGAGTCTAGCACTTCTGAAGAAAACAGCTCTTAATTTCAACAAACTTGCCAGCCACAAATTCATTGCTCATTAAAAGAAAGATAAATCACCTCCTGCTTGCCTACTGTTTATACTTTAGAGCTCACTAGCTTCTAGACTGTAGACATCCAACTTGTAAATGACTCTCTCCTTGACATCAACAATAGTGATCTCTGCCAGCTTTAAAAATGGTAGCAGTGGATTTTATTAACGCACATCCCATGAAATGCAAGGCAGTAAAGAAAGAGAAATACATATATTAAGAAAGGAACAGTGTACTTAAGGGCGCTATAAAAGGCCACACCCTTGCTACCTATAGAATGCAAACCAGGTGTGGTTGCACACCACCCTAAATGTAATTATGAAGTAGCCTGGAGCACACCAAATTAGTTTCTAAAATTCATTGTAATAATGTTGGCAAATTCCTTGGAAACTTAATGGTGAACCAATACGGTTATGACTGTTATGAAAGTCCGTCCATATACTTTGGGACAATACATATTTCTATGACCCATTGGGACATTCAGATTCCTACTTCTTCACCTCACCTGATGGTTACTTCAATTTGAAATTGATTTGTCCATCCTGTAAATATCATCCTTTATGGCGATTCGAGCCTACAATATTGAATACTTGAAAAAAGCGCTTACACAACACTTGCGGGCAGTATTATCTCCTTTAAAAGTCCTCAACTGTACGCGTCTGATCTCAGAACTACACATTGTCTCTTAATCAGTCTTTAATTACATCTATTGATAATGTTACCATTATATTGCTGGTTCTGTCTATAAATGGACTTCAACGTTTTCTTGTCACATCAACTATGGGCATTGAGTCCACAGGAATTAGAATCTTTAAGAACTATAATAACAAGTAAGGGTGCTGTACCGTATGTGGATAATAGAGGTCCTTTTACAAGTCCACATGGACACCACGTAACAGCCTGTGGTACTGCACCGTTTTCTTGCTTCGTGGATTTGATTTTATTACTTATTTTACTGCTGGGATATTTTTTAACTAAAAAAAAACATTATCATTTGCAACACCAATAGCTTAAACTTTAAGTAATGGGAGACCTATTACACTGCAAATGCTTGCATTTAATCAAGCATGTAGCAAAACATAATTTCCTCTAATGAGGTTTAACCAGTTTGAGTTCATTTACTGGACCCATCAAAAACCAAAATACAACTAACAGGCAACTAGCTGGTAGATGTCTATTTAGTGGAGACAAAGGTGGTATTAGGAACACTGACCCCAGGTGGCAGATGTCTTATTTAGTCTGTAAGCATTATTTTCTTTAATGAGTTTCTTCTACTGCAGGCACGACATGCTTTCCTGCAACATTCAGCGCGACATGCATGCCTTTACTTTCTAAACACCCCAGGACAATGGTGGTCGCTTCTTTGAAATGAAAAAGGCCTTGAGCTATTGGCAATGTAAATGACAATGCATTTTATTTATTTGATAATTATCAAAACAGATCAATGAAAGGCATTGCCATTTACAATGCCAATAGCTTAAACTCTCGCAAATGCGAGACCTATTGCAGTGCAAAGGCTTGTTAAATAAAGTAACACTGTATGGGCATTGCTTATACATCATTAGTACCAGTTTAACACCAAAATACAGCAATAAGCAGCTGAAAGGTGAACAGTCCTGCATTGCAAAGGGTCTTCCACTGCAGCAACACGTGTATCTGCATTTTAGTAACTTTGATCCGTTTGAGCTATAAACAATTTTTTGGTGTAAAAATCTGCAGATTATGCGGTAGACGATGGATTATGTGGCAAATACAGCAAATGTATAATTATGCGAAAATCTGCAGCCAAACAATTGCATAATTGTAGTGGCCCTGCTTATAAGGCAGAAAAATGATTGGTAATAAATTGCACTATTTGCACCCATCTTCTGCATGTGAGACACCCTAGCTAAATAAAGCAAACAAAACAAAGGGAATCAAAACTTGCCTATACAGTTCTACTAAACAAATATTAATATGACCTCACAAATACATTTTCCTCCCACTAGTGAACCGGGTTTCTGAACATGCGTTTAGGGACAGTAAACGTCCTGTTCCCAAGTGATACATATACGAAAGTTTGAAAAGAGCAACCGGTGCCCGACAAGCACTTGAAACTTAGCAGTCTGTCAAGAGTACATCGAAGAGCAGAGCCCTCCACCGCTGCAAGTAGCTAAACTGAATGCCGAAAGGCACATTAATTTGCTGTTCTCCAGGATACTTCATAAAAGTGAACTCTACCTTCAACACCTCAACTGTTGTTACTTCCTGAAACACATCCAGGGATTCTCACCGCACAATACTTTGGTGGTTCGCCTCACATCTATCAAATTTTAATCAACTCATCCAGAGGGGCAACTCAAGATTGCGAAAGCTATCAGACACCGATGGAACCACCCAGGGATTGATCCTGTATTCTTCATCTTCTACCTCTGCATGTAACTGTTTATAGCCATATTCACTGAAATAAAAATCAAATTCTGCCAGTGACATGCAACTGTATCTGAAAGTCTTTTGCCTTATATTTGCACAAAACTGGACATCAAACACTTATCTAAAACTAGATTCCGAATTCCAACTCTTTGCAAACAACAGGAAGAAAGCGCAGATCCAAGATTAGCTAAGCAGCATGAAGCCGAGTAGGTTCATACATTTGCTGCCCACAAACACCATATTGTTCAGATTCACTCTCAACACCAACATCTCATCAAACTTCACATCCTGGATGGGGTAAAACCATGTTCAGTGTCACCCACGCTTATTTGGTGGCCATTACCAAACAGCTTCCCACATGCCAATGCCAATATCATCAATGGACTTAGGAAAATCAGCCACCTGACCTCTCCCTCTAGCCCAAGAGCAGGACTCACCTCTCCCCCTGCCCAGGCTACAACAAGATTCATCACAACATACTTGACCTACTATGAGAATAGGCCCTGGATCTCAATTTCATCACAAAAAATGTGGCTCTGCAAGAAATCTATGGCACAAAGAAATGCCACCCGAATTCAGAATCATCAACAATAGTTGCATATGCAGGGTTGGAGATGCCCTAGCAGTCATCCACAAAAAATCTTTACAAACATCTCACATGGTAGCCTTCCCCAGGAGCAGTTGCTGGTAAGATTTCACTCAATTCCAGAATTTGCTTGTTCCTTTCTCCTGATCTTTAGACTACCTCCTAGGAATGCAAAGTTTAAGATAGCCTTACTAGACACAGTGACCCAGGCTCTAGTAAAGTGCCCCAAACAAGACCTCATTACTTGGCTTGGCAGGAAGAATTTAACAACAACCACTATCAGCTTATCCAATCTTAAAACCTTTAAACTCCAACAAATTGTATCAGTCACATCTCACTTCACCGGTCAGACATTATTCCTTTAATTACTCCTTTAACCCCGATGAAACCCTAAGGTATGAAACACTGTAGCTGGCTGATGTGCAATTGTGTTTAACCAAAATACTTCAATAAAGGTGGATTTGAATACACGTGCAAGATTCCCGAGGATTTCAATTGGACTTTGATAATGGACACACTTCAAAATTGTAGGTTGTTGTAATTTATTTCAAAATGCGCGAAAATTGAGCTATATTGATGACATATTATGTGATCGTTTTCATTTGTTGGATTGTCTAATGCATTTTCCGTGACTTCTAAGCAGTGGCGTTGTGAAAAGTTGAGCATAGGTCGAACATAGGATAACTAGACGACACACTAGTGCGACATCGAATGACCCACACTGCTAGTTCAAAGTTTTAGAGGTTGTTGTGTCGAGGCTGGTGGTTTAGGAGTTGGAAGTCCAATGTACTTCTAAAGTCTTGTTCCAGTCCTGTTGTGAAGATTTGGTGATGGTGTTTCTGTGGTGGTGGGGGATGGGTATGCTGAAGCTGATGATGGTGTGCTCGGACCAGATGATTGGTGCAAGCATGTCTACTGTGATGTTGCTAAAGCTGGTGAAGATGAGGTCCAGTAGGTGTCTGACCACATATGTGGTGCCTTAAACTCACTGGCTGAGCCTGAGCCTGAGGTTGAACAGTCCTTTGAGAAGGTTAGTCATATTGGGATCCGTGAGTTCCTCCCGGTGGTAATTAAGGGCGCCGTTGAGGATGAAGGAGTTGGAATTGAGGGTCAAAGGGGGGCAATGAAGTCCACAATGGTGCTGCCAAAATTGGCATGTGGTCTGGGACGATGGTGGAGGAGAGTGCCGCTTAGGGTGTAGTTGTCGGGGATGAGGAGTGTGATGATCAGGATTTCCATTTTGCTGTTGGTGCTTTCCAAGGTGGTGGAGCATCGAATGGATTCTTTGAAGATGATGGTGATTTCCCCTATGGATCCGTTGGTCCTGTATTGTCTTGCAATCTTGTATCTGGGAGGATTACCACAGCGATGACTGGTGCAGACAAGCTAGTCAGACATATTTTGGTCTAGAAGAGCAGGCACGGTTGAATTTAGTTAGGGAGCAAGATTTGAGGAGTGCGTAGGACAAAGAAGGTTGTGTTGAAGTGGTGGTTGGATCTATCTGATTGTGTGTGTTGAGTGTATGAAGTATGTTGGGGGTGTGTGGTGGGTGAGGGAGGGTGCAAGTGAAATAGCAGGTGGTACAGGGGAACATACCTTCAGTATTGAGCAGTGAGGCGCTGCAGAAGTGCGAAGAGATGCGACTGGGGTTTAGGGTGTGGTGTTTTGTGGTAGATTAGCAACAGGGAGTGTGGTGGGTGGGAGAATGACTAGGGGTCCTGGCACTGGGTGCGGCCAAGCACAGATGTCCGCGCTGCAGCCTCCATTAAATGTAGATAGATTTTGACAGGAAAACCAGTAATGTCAGTTTGTGTGCAGATGGACGATGGGAAACCCAGTGATGTCACTTCCTCTGTAGGTGGCTGGAGGAAAACCCAGAGATGTCACTTCATGTGCAGATGGATGATGGGAGATCCAGTCATTTCATTTCTTGTGCAGATGATCGGAAAAGTTAGAGTTAGAGAAGTGGATCCTAAAACGTGCCTTAAACTGACCAAAAAATAAACCCCCTGCTAGGTTCAATACATGCTGCATTCCACATTCAACATCCAGCCTCCCCTTCACCACCTAGTTATCATGGCTGCTGCTGGAGTCTTCATATACAAGAACATAAGTATGCCCACACAAGTAAAAAAAAAAAAACCTTTCTCCCTATCCGAGACAATTTAGAAGTACCATTTTCTAACAAGTCACAGAACAATGTGTATGGTAGCTGTATACTCTGGCTACCCTAATAGTTCCTATGAGTTTGTGTTTTCAAACTATGTGGATGAAACCCAAATAATATGGAATAATCAAAGTAATCTTTTAATGCAACCCTCTTCCTAGCGCACTATTTTAACTGTCTAATATTTTGCAGTGTCATTTAACCTTAATTGAATGAATTGGGAATATGTTTTAACACTCAAGCACTATAAGCCTGAACTATTGATTGCTGGTAAGCTCAAAGGCACACATTCGACACCCCCCCCCCTTTGATTAGCACATTTTCTCACATACACGGGTGTAATATTCTTTAGCCTTGCTTGATTCTTCCTCATCAATGGAGCACCCGAATTTCCTTGCCGCTTTCTACTTAAATATCTGCAGAAAAGGTTTCAATTTCTTCATCAGGGGCAAATTTCAAATCAACACTAGCCAGAGTGGGGTTTAGGCTTTCTCTCCTGGCTAATGGTCATAGCATACTAATGTCCCCAGTCCGAATTACGCTGTGATACAGGGAGGTAAACCGGCTATGTCTGTTGCATGGTCTCGCCTGAAGAGTCCAGTGGTCAAAGTGGTAAATAAAAAATAGGGGAACTGTGCATGGAGAATCAGGGGGCGGGAATAACTGAAGATTGAATCAGTGGGTGGAGTCAGTGGTGTGGCTAGAAATAGCAAAACATACCAATTTTTAGTAAGTTTAGCATTTCACTGACCAGTTACAGCTTATAACTTTTTTTTTTATAGTCCTCATTGTGCATCACTTATAGTAAGGAGTTATCAGTGTTGCCCCCTTTTCCCTTCGACCGTTTCCTGTACCTGTCACCGTGTACGAACCAAACGGGAATAATAGGGGACCCTTTACTTCCAATTACTATTATAGAAGGTTACTTTTCGGGGTGGGTTGGGCTAGCCATCATAGTGTTGCTTGCACTTAATCATAGGACGTACGTGTAAAGAAAAGGAAACAAGGAGAAAGAACACAATAAACAATCAGACATTCCAACATTATATACCCCGATAATGGTTTTCCCACAATTCCCAAAAACTACATTTTTTAGAAAATGGCTTCTTTTTTTTATCTAAATTATAAATTCTAAGCACTGAAGAGAGCCACTCGTCCTGTAGCAGAGCTATTGGTGTGATCCATTTTACACATATCTCTCTTCTGGCGAATAAAATCAAAAGAAACACCAGATTTTCTTCCCGTTTTGTGAGTCTGTCTGCTGATGGAGACCCCGACACCCCTAAAAAGACCAAGTCCATACTCACTGTTAGACGTTTTCCCAAAACCTCTTCTGTGGTCTTACCCATCGCCTTCCAGAAACCCTCGAGATGGGGGCACTGCCAGAACATATGAAGGTCATTGGCCGTCGGTAAACCGCATTTCGGGCAGGACTTCACCACAGGTCCACTAAATTTTGATCGTTTTTCCAGCGTCCAATAAGCTCTGTGGGTTGTATATAAGTGATTTCTTTTTAATGCAGCAGATGTTACTATTGACCAGCATTTGCTCATAGATACTTGCCATCAGAGGTTTGTATCCAGCGTTGGCAGATCTTTCCCCCAGATTCTCTCCGGTATCCGAAATTCTTCGTCCCCTGATGTTATGAGGGCCCAATACCAGAATAATACCTGTTTCTTGAAGGGCTTCTCCAACATTTTACTTTCTAGGGTTGTATTGCCTGTTTTGGTTTCCTTAATTGATTTTACCCAACTTAAGAGTTGATAATGTTTGAACTTAGCTAGAGAAAAGTTTGTGATTTTATTTAATATTTCCCAGTCCAAGATTTTATTCTGATATAGTAATTGCCCCCATACTGCAATTCCCGCTGATTTTAGGGGGAGCGACAAAGAGTCTTTAAGACATTCCGGAGTACAAGGTGAGTCCCAAATAGGAGCTTTATCGCTGTAAAGGGGGATATTCACAGTAGACCTGATGCAATACCATGATTTAGCAGCTGCTCTAAGAGTCTTCAACTTGACTTTTAAAAAAAATTTCGGGTGACCAAATTTAAAAAGGAAGTGACTGGTGTTATTTGTCATTATCTGCATATACAATGGGTAATTTTCATATGGGCCTAACAAAATTCTATTATTTTTAAATTGGAATGCTCAACAGTATTCTAAAATATCTGGGGTGGCTAACCCACCCTGGTTTTTTCTTCTCCTTATTTTGGTACAAGCAATTCTAGGTTTTTTCGATGACCAAATAAAACTTGATAACTCTCCCTGGATTTTCTTAATAGACTCCCTATTGAACTCTAGCGGTATGGCTCCAAAGATGAACGTAAACTTCGGTAGGACTGACACTTTAAGAATGTTTGATTTACCCAATATAGACAACGGCAAGCCACTCCATACTTTCAGCAATCTTTTAACTTCTACCTGGACTCTATGGATGTTAATCTGTGGAACCTTATCTAGATCTTTAACCAAGTCAATACCTAGGTATCTGATTTTTTCTTTATTGTAGGGGCTCAAGAAGACCTCATTCCAAGTCATAGTCTCTGTTTTAGACTTGTTTATTTGATAGCCCGAGATTATCCCAAAATTAATTTGAGTCTCCTCCGTTGCTTCAAGGGCTTCTTTAAGATTACAGGTAAATATCATGAGGTCATCTGCATATAGTGCTACTTTTTTGTTCCAGCCTTGGTATGAGAAAGGGGTAACGGCAAGATGGTTCCTAAGACACTCAGCTGCTGGTTCCATATATAAATTGAATTACAAAGGGGATAGGGGACATCCCTGGCGTGTACCTCTCTGTATTAAAAGATGATCAGTTAGCTCCCCATTGATTAATATTCTGGCCTTAGGAGTATTGTAAATGTTTTCTACCATCTTCAAGATGTTAGTCCCTAAATCAAAATTTTTTAGCACCTCACTCAGATAGAGCCAGTTAACTCTATCAAAAGCTTTTGCTGCATCGATAGTAATTATAGATAGAGGCAGCTTCTCACAAATGGCTATGTCTATTGCTCCAATATGCTCATGGGTTAAATCTTGCAAATTTCTACCTGCCACAAAACCTTTTTGGTTAGAGTCAGTTAGGGAACCGATCACACAACCAAGCCTTTTCGCCATTATTTGGGTAAAAATTTTGTAATCACAATTTAAGATTGATATAGGACAGTAGGACTCACATGACAGCGCCGGGACACTCGGTCTGAGTAGCTGAGAGCTTAATAAAACTCGCTATAACATAACATAACATTTCTTGGAATTTTTACCTGGTTTTAGGAGGATAGAAATAGCTGCGTCATTCCAGGAGTCAGGAAGACTGGAGGTTTTAAGAAAAACTCTATTAAAGAGAGTAGTAAGGGGGATAACAAGAGTGTCTTTTAGTGTAATATAAAGCTCATTTGGGAGGGCGTCCGGACCTGCAGCCTTGCCTCTTTTTAAATTTTGAGCCTCTTTTTAAATTTCTTATGACTTCCTCTACTTCTACAGTAGTGATTTCTGAGTTTAATTTGTCTTTCTCCTCTTGGGTTGGGTTAACTTTGGGATATTTTGAGCCTCTAAAAATGTGTTAATCTCTTCCATAGATGGGTTGCAATCCTCAGAGTAGAGATCCCCAAAGAAGGCTAAGAATTCTTGCTTTATAATATCTTCTTCTGCTCCATTATGTGATGGGTTACGTGGGTCTATAAATGGGATTTTTTTTCTAGACCTATCTGTTCTTATCTTCCAAGCCAGTAATTTTCCGCAGCCCTCCCCATATTCGTAATGTGCCAGCTTACTACATTCCCACCTTTCTTCAAATTTATCTTCCAAAATTTCTGAAAGCCTATTTTTTAGCTTTACTCTCTCTACCTCCAAAGCTGGCCCTCTTGGATCTGTAAATATTTGTTGATCTATTAATGAGATGTTTTTCTCTATACTTTGTATTTCCCTTTTAAGCCCTCTCGATTTATGGGAGGCTAGGCTTAACAATGTACCCCTAATCACCGCTTTATATGTGTCCCAAACTATATGGGTTGGGGCCCCTTCATTATTGATTTAAAAAAAAAATGTTGTCTCCTCCCTGAGTTGATTAACAATCTCGGGATTTAAAAGAATTGAACGATCCATCGTCCACCTTGAGGGTTTTGTTATATCTTTTAATATGACTATCATTTGTACTGCTGAGTGATCTGAAAGGTGAGCAGGGAGATGGGCCACTTTTAGAGTTGTTTTCAGTAGACCCTGATCTATTAAGAAAAAGTCTATTCTAGACTGTATCCCTAGTTTCTTGTTCTTGAAAGAGAACTTCTCTTGGTTATCCCCCTTCTTTTTCCAGATGTCTATTAGATTCAGATCCTTTTTGTAAATTCTCAGCCATTCTCTCATTTTCGGAAGATTGGTTTGTTTCCCCTTTGGATATCGATCAACTTTAGGGTCTGGTATAACATTAAAATCTCCACCTATAATGATGGGGCCTGGTATTGAGATCAGATGGGTATATAATGTTTGAAGGGGGGATGGATCATCCAAGTTTGGACCGTAATAGCCTACCACAGAAAGGGTTTGATTAAGTATTCTGATACTAGCTATTGCCCACCTTCCTTTAGAATCTACTTCTGAAGACTCTATACTTACTCTCAGAGATTTCTTAAATAGGATAGCTACCCCCAACCAGCTTAGATTTTTCCTCCCATTCTTTCTTTAGTAGATGAGTTTCTTGTAGAATTATCATCTCACTATCAAATTATTTTAAATATTCAAAGATCTTCCTCCGCCTACTCTTGGTGCGTAGCCCATTCACATTCCAGGTAGTTATCTTTACTTGTTTCATTCTCTGACTCATTTCTTTCTCTTATTTCGCCAGCCCCTGAATTTCTCCTTCCTTTTGTATCTAATGGGTTGAAGAGGACGTTTTTTTTTCGTTTTTTTCCCTATCTTCCTCCCATCCCCCGTGCATTTTCACCGCTTTTTTTTTCTTTCTTTCCTTTTTTTTGAGATTATAAGTTAAAACCAAAGTGAAAATAGTGAAAAGAAACAAAACCAAAGTGAGAAGACACACCCACTCTCCTTGGGGAAACCTCCCTGATCCTCCCTTGGGCTCTATTACTGGCCCACTTTGAGCTCCCTGCCTCTATTTAATTATTCTTATAGGTCGCTACCACTTTTTTTTTTTTCATACGAATAAGTTTGTGCTTTATATTTGGGTCAGTGATTGAATTTTTATCTGATCTCGCATTTCCCCTATTAATGTTTCGACTTCTTTAGGATCTCTAATATTATGCATTTTGTTCCTCCACATTATTCTGAGGGAAGCTGGGAATTTCATTTGGACAGTGGTGCCTAGTGTTTTTAATTCCGGCATCAGCTGACCTAGTTCCCGCTGCCTTTCCTGAGTTGCTTTAGCAATGTCTGATCTGATTTTAAAGGACCAATTATCCTTGCTGAGTTCTCCTACTTTCAGTGCCTCACTCAGTATTTTTTCTTTGATTGTGTATGTCTTTAAGTTTATTAAGATTTTCCTTGGGTTTTTTCTTTCCTTTGATTTACCAAAGGGGTCTCGATGTACCCGTTGAATATCTTCTAACAGACCATGGGTTTTACTCCAAGGGAAGCACTCCTCCAGAAGAGAGACCGCAAAGTTTTTTATATCTGAACCTTCTCGCCCTTCAGGAACATTGAACAGTCTGCGGTTGCACCTTCGAGATTGGTTTTCTAACGCTTCCAGCTTTTCTTCAATGTTTTTATCTTTGGCTTTCAGAGATCTTATCTCCTTCTGGGTTATTTCAACATTTTTATTTAGCCCTTCCACCACATCTTCCACTGCTTTGACTCTCTCTCCCAGCGCATTCAGCTTAACATCCAGCAGCTCAAATCTTTTCTGTATCTTATTTTGGTTGCCTTCCGAAATTTCAAACCTTGATCTGATTTCTTCCATCATCTTTTCCAACAGGGTATCTGTACTGCTTTGGGGTTTATCCTGGGCGGGTCTTGAATCAAAAACCTGATTTTTAGACACAGCTATTGACAAGTTTGTGGATGCATTTCCAGGAGGACTCTGTGCCAAGCTATGAAGTGGAGTTTTGTCTGAACTAGGTGGTAAGCTTCGGGTCGGGCTAGAGCTTTGACTTTGAGAGGGAGCAAGTACCTGAGTAAGACCGACATCCACATCATTTTTCCCCCCCTCCCTGTTCCATTAACTTCATCAATTCCAAGATCAATTGTGCCGGAAGCCAGGCTATCATCCATTTCACTTCTAGACGGTGTTGTCTCTCTTTGTTCCTTACTTTTTTCCTTATTACAACCTCGATTCTGTATCTTAAAATACGACCTTAATGATGGAGTAACTCTTATTTTGGTGATCTTACTTTCTTCCCTAGCCTCTAGATTGTCCCCTAATTGTTTTTTTTATTACTGCCTTTATTCACTTGAAGTTTTAAGGCTTTAAGGTAATTCTTCTGGTAATCCTGGGGACAACTGGCTGTTTCGTAGTAGGTGGAAAATTCGCTTTCAGAAATTGTCTATTCCTAAGGCAGTAAGAGGACCCACCTTTACTATCAGGACTACCCAAAAGTGCACCCAAATCCGGTACTTTCTTACTTTGCATTAATTCTACGATAGCAGTTTGTTGGAGTTCTTTTTGGGGTTCCTGAGATTCTCCCTTCCCCTCTCCGGGAGAACTCTGCCCCAACTGTAGCCCCTTCCTTTGATTTTCAACCCCCCCCTGTAGGACCCACGTCGTCTATAAAAACTGGGGGTTGGTATAATTCCTTCACAAGAGTCTGACTTGGCCCCTCCACCTTTGCTGAAAGCAACCTCTCTACGAAGTTCTTGCTTTGATTTAAATAAGACAGAGGCACCTGAGCTTCTAACAACTCTAATTGTAAGAGTATTGGGGCAAGCTCTCTATCTGGTGAGGGTTCCGAGCGCGATTCAAAGTCTTGGACCACAGCAAAGCTCTCCTCCAATCCTCCAACACCCCCAAGTACCTCGAGTGTTTCAAAACCTTCACATCTGCATCCGCCTCTGATTTTCTGTTTGCTTGAGGCAGAACTGCTCCATGTAGCTTCCCTAGCCTTCCCCCGGAAGAAAATCGGTATCTGCCTCACTGCTCTTCTGCAGCTGCGTTGGGCTTCACAGGCCGCCTCCCACCAACAGACTTGCGAGTGGAGCACAGAGCTGCTGCTGCTGCAGCGGAGGTCTCGGGAATCTCGGATCTCTTGCTTCGCGCTTTCCACCAGGCGCGTGAGGCTTGCGGAGACCGCCACTGCATGTCGATTCTGCTCCCGCTCCCCGGCATCGGCAGGCATTACTCGAAAGCACGTATGTTCAATTTGCGAGTTTTTTTTTTAAATTAGTCTTTTGTGCTCCGTATCAGTAGATGCCGCGGGTTCCGCGGGGTGAAAGGAGATCCCAGTGTAGATTTTTTTATAAAATTGGACGTCGCCACAAACTTCTACATTTTTGAGTTAAGTTTTCAAAGCATAGAGCCTTCGTTCCGCTTCATTTGAAGTAAGAGGCAAGGAGCTCCCGACCGGGTTAACGTCCGGCCGCCATCTTCTCCCCCCCGGTACTTTCCAGCCCAGTTACAGCTTATAACGTTATTTAATTGAAACAATGGATAAACATGTTTATTTGAGGTTTAAGTCAGGAAAAAGCAAACACTCATAGGGAATACAGGTTTATGTAAACCATGTGAAATATAAGCAGGAACAACATGTTACCTAATGCTTTTACTCTCATTGTTCATAAATCCATGATTATTTTTTGTCTCAAATATTGAGGGCATGATTACAGGGCTCCTCATGTACACATGTGTTAAGCAGGGCTCAGAAGAGAAAGGGACTCTTCAGGAGAATTTAGACTCACGAAAACCCACAAAGGCTCCTTCATATTCATGTCAGCCAACTAGCTGCTCAATCATAATATAGCAAAAAGAACAATTGGTGGACAGAATGCAGAACAGTATCATACATTCACCCCAGTACAGAGATCTGAGCTTAAACCCATCGTTTTTTGCTCACCATGCCATTCCAGTTTGGACTCAGCCATATGCAAATCAGTCTTGATCCTGCGCCCAATGTGAACAGTCCAGCCCGAACTGCCAGGCCATATTTATTCAAGTGTCCTTTCATTCGGGAAGTGAACACAAAGCAGTACCCACTAAACTATGCACATAAAATATTGCTCTTTGATATGCATGGTAAATGTTCTTTGCAGCAGGCATATTAGCCCTCTGCGCTACCTTAGATGAGTAAAACAGCCACTAGACAAAACATGCTCCCATCTCTCTCCAGCAGGTACATTGATCACCAAAGTTATATTGGCACTTTTTAAAACTACCCTTCCAGTTGCCCTGGGAAATGCCTGCTCCTACCCTTTCACTGCTCCTGTCCAGTCAGTACTCCTGCTCATGCTCGATCAACACTCCTGCTTCGTAAATTCCCCTGCCCCCTCTTTTCTCCTGCCCCGTCAGTTCTCCTGGCCCGTCACTTCTCCTGCCTGTCACTTCTCCTGCCCTGTTCACTGCTCCTGCCCTGTTCACTGCTCCTGCCCTGTTCACTGCTCCTGCCCGTTCATCGCTCCTATCCGTTCACAGCTCCAGTTCGTTCACCGCTCCTGTCCGTTCACCGTTCCTGCCCGGGCACTGCTCCTGCTCATGCCTAATCACTGCTTCTACTCCGTCACCTCTCCTGCCCCATCACCTCTCCTGTCCCATCACCTCTCCTGCCCCATCACCACTCCTGCCCGTCACTTCTCCTGCTCATCACCACTCCTGCCCGTCACTTCTCCTGCCCATCACTTCTCCTGCCCATCACTTCTCCTGCCCATCACTTCTCCTTCCCGGTCACCTCTCCTTCCCTGGCGCCTCTCCTTCCCTGGCGCCTCTCCTTCCCTGGTGCCTCTCCTTTCCTGGTGCCTCTCCTGCCCTGTTACCTCTCCTGCCCTGTCCCTTTTCCTGTCCCGTCACTTCTCATGTCCTGTCTCTTCTCCTGCCTTGTCACTTCTGCCCTGTTCACTGCTCCTACACTGTTCACTGCTCCTGCCCCGTTCACTGCTCCTGCCCCGTTCAATACTCCTGCCCCGTTCACTACTCCTGCCCCATTCACTACTCCTGCCCCGTTCACTGCTCCTGCCCCGCTCACTGCTCCTGCCCCGTTCACTGCTCCTGTCCGTTCACTGCTCCTGCCCGGTTACCGCTCTTGCTTATGCCAAATCACAGCTCCAGCCCCATCACTTCTCCTGCCCGTCACTTCTCCTGCCCCGTCACTTCTTCTGCCCTGTTCACTGCTCCTGCCCTGTTCACTGCTCCTGCCCTGTTCACTGCTCCTGCCCTGTTCACCGCTCCTGCCTGTTCACCGCTCCTGTCCATTCACCGCTCCAGTCCGTTCACCGCTCCTGTCCGTTCACCGCTCCTGCCCGGGCACTACTCCTGCTCATGCCTAATCACTGCTTCTAGCCACGCCACCTCTCCTGCCTCATCACCTCTTCTGCCCCATCACCTCTCCTGCCCCATCACCCCTCCTGTCCCATCACCTCTCCTGCCCCATCACCACTCCTGCCCGTCACTTCTCCTGCCCATCACTTCTCCTGCCTGTCACTTCTCCTGCCCATCACTTCTCCTTCCCATCACTTCTCCTGCCCATCACTTCTCCTGCCCGGTCACCTCTCCTTCCCTGTCACCTCTCCTTCCCTGGCGCCTCTCCTTCCCTAGCGCCTCTCCTGCCCTGTTACCTCTCCTGCCCTGTCCCTTTTCCTGTCCCGTCACTTTTCATGTACTGTCACTTCTCATGCCTTGTCACTTCTGCCCCATTCACTGCTCCTGCCCCCTTCACTGCTCCTGCCCCGTTCAGTACTCCTGCCCCATTCAATACTCCTGCCCCGTTCACTACTCCTGCCCCATTCACTACTCCTGCCCCGTTCACTGCTCCTGCCCCGTTCACTGCTCCTGCCCCGTTCACTGCTCCTGTCCGTTAACCGCTGCTTGCCCAGTTACCGCTCTTGCTCATGCCTAATCACCGCTCTTGCCCCATCAATTCTCCTGCCCCGTCACTTCTCCTGCCCCGTCACCTCTCCTGCCACATCACCTCTCCTGCCCCGTCACCTCTCCTGCCCCATCACCTCTCCTGCCCTGTCACCTCTCCTGCCCCGTCAGGTCACCTGCCTGTCACTTCTCCTGCCCAGTCACTTCTCCTGCCCGGTCACCTCTCCTCTCCTGCCCTGTCACCTCACCTGCCCATCACCTGCCCGTCAATTCTTCTGCCCGATCACTTCTCCTGCCCGTCACTTCTCCTGCCCTGTCACTACTTCTGCCCGGTCACCTCTCCTGCCTTGTTGCCTCTCCTTCCCTGTCACTTCTCCTTCCCCGTCACTTCTCCTTCCCAGTCACTTCTCCTGTCCCATCACCTCTCCTGCCCCATCACCACTCCTGCCCGTCACTTCTCCTGCCCATCACCACTCCTGCCCGTCACTTCTCCTGCCCATCACTTCTCCTGCCCATCACTTCTCCTGCCCATCACTTCTCCTTCCCGGTCACCTCTCCTTCCCTGGCGCCTCTCCTTCCCTGGCGCCTCTCCTTCCCTGGTGCCTCTCCTTTCCTGGTGCCTCTCCTGCCCTGTTACCTCTCCTGCCCTGTCCCTTTTCCTGTCCCGTCACTTCTCATGTCCTGTCTCTTCTCCTGCCTTGTCACTTCTGCCCTGTTCACTGCTCCTACACCGTTCACTGCTCCTGCCCCGTTCACTGCTCCTGCCCCGTTCACTACTCCTGCCCCGTTCGCTCCTCCTGCCCCATTCACTGCTCCTGCCCCATTTACTGCTCCTGCCCCGTTCACTGCTCCTGCCCCATTCACTGCTCCTGCCCTGTTCACTGCTCTTGCCCCGTTCACTGCTCCTGCCCCGTTCACTGCTCCTACTCCGTTCACTGCTCCTGTCCGTTCACCGCTCCTGCCCGGTTGCCACTCCTAATCATGCCTAATCACCGCTCCTGCCCCATTACTTCAAATGCTTTTGTCACTTCTACTGCCCCATCACCTCTCCTGTCCATCACCTCTCCTGCCCATCACATCACCTGCCTGTCATGTCACCTCCCCGTCACTTCTTGTGTCAGGTCACCTCTCCTGCTCTGTTGCCTCTCCTTCCCCGTCACCTCTCCTGCCCAGTCGTCTCTCCTGCCCCATCACTTATCCTGCCCCGTCACTTCTCCTGCCCCGTTCACTGCTCCTGCCCTGTTCACTGCTCCTGCCCCATTCACCGCTCCTGTCCTTTCACTGCTCCCGCCCGGTTACCGCTCCAGCTCATGCCCCGTCACTTCTCCTGCCCATCAACTCTCCTGCCCCGTCATCTCTCCTGCCCCGTCATCTCTCCTGACCTGTCATCTCTTCTTCCCCATCACCGCTCCTGTCCCGTCACTGCTACTGCCTCGTCACTTCTCCTGCTCGTCACTTCTCCTGCCCGGTCACCTCTCCTTTCCTGTTGCCTATCCTGCCCTGTCACTGCTCCTGGCCCGTCACTTTTCCTGCCTCGTCACATTTCCTATTCCGTCACTTTTCCTGCCCCGTCACCGCTCCTGCCCGTTCACTGCTCCTGCCCATTCACTGCTCCTGTCCGGTCCGCACTCCTGCCCGATCACCGCTCCAGCCCCATCACTTCTCATGTCCCATCACTGCTCTTAACCATTCACTGCCCCTATCCCTTATCTGCTCTTACCGGTTACCGCTCCTGCCCATTCCTAATCACCTCTCCTGCCACGTCACTTCTCCTATCCGTTACTTCTCCTGCCCATCACTTCTCCTGCCTGTCACTTCTCCTGCCCTGTTACTTCTCCTGCCCGTTACTTCTCCTGCCCAGTCACCTCTCCTGCCCTATTACCTCTCCTTTGCTGTCGCCTCTTCTGTCCCGTCACTGCTCGTGCCCAGTTCACTCTGTGTACAACATTGGAAATTACACTAGGGGGCAAGTTCCCCACAGTACTCTGTTTGGGGAAAGCTCCTCGGTAATCACTAACTCCAATCTCACTGGCACATGACATGCTAAAGGCAGAGGGCGGACGCATTGTCATTCGAAAGGGGATAATCAGCCTCAATCGAAATGAGAATGAGCCTGCCCTCAGTCTGTTAGAACTCAGGGAGGGGCTGCTGTGGCCTCTGGAGCTCAATAGAGAAGTGCGAGCAGCCCCTGGAAGCTGAATGAAAAAAGTTATTGTTTTTAAGTAGGACTATTCTTGCCGTCCCGGATGCTTTTTCGAAAGTAAGAAGTAGGGGAACGAACTGGAATAATTTTTAGAAGTAGAGGCACGCCATGCCCTTCCGATCCCGCCCACTTCTACCTCTGAAGACCATGGCATCTTCGATTTATTGGTGAATTGATACTTCCTCTCCGGGGATTAGCGAATGTTAGCCATGCTGCGAGGCTAAAGTGAGAACATTTGAATGCACTTTGAAGTAGTTATACCTCAGAAGTGTTTTATCCTTCTATTTGTCTATGTGCGAAAAGAAAAAGTATGTTTTTCTTTTCTGGCGCCTTTTTAAATGCCACGCAGGTGTGAAAGGCAGAAATCGCAACTGACAATGACATTATGCAGCTGTCGTGTATCCTTTCCGGCTGCTGACAGGCGGCGCCCTCCTTAAACCTTCCTGTCTCTTGATATCGCAGTGATCTATGGAAATAAGGCCCTGTCTGCTCCAAAGAGCACGTGACCCTCAGATTCGACTTCTCCCGCCACCCCCGCTCCGTGCGGCGCCTTCCCCTCCGTCTCTCGTTCAGGCCCTCTGCCCAGGAGCCTTGAATGAAGGGTTCAAGAGGGCCCGGTCCTCAGATGTCAGAGCCAGCCACCGACAGAACCTGAAAGGGGAAGCGCGAGATTGACAGACCGAGCCCTCCTGGGCTCCCGCGGGAGACTCGACATCAAATGCCCTTTAATCATCTGAAACTTTTCCCTCAATCCTCTTCTTTCTTTCAACTAATCTTCAATGTGCACTGCCAGTTATACATAGAACCGTCTTTCTCTACTCCCACCTCAATTACTCACCTAGGTCACCCCCACTTCCTCCTCCACTTGTCTGCAACGGATTCCCTCATGACCGAGAAAATCCTAAAGCAAGCATTGGCAACAGCAATCATTTTTCTTTTGCATACTGCAGGTGGCTGCAGGCCTGTGTGACGCACAGGCGGTGGCAGGCAGCTCACTGGTGGTAGATGTGCATGTTTATACCCCCCTTGATGTGATGCTTGTACTGCTGCCAGCCATTCGTTACCTGTGTGGTAGGTTAGTGAAGCTTGGTGAGTACCTTTTCACTATGTGATTGACAGTATGGGGGAGGTGGGTGTACAGAGGATGTGTGTGTGTAAGGGTTGTCCATAAGCAGAATGAAGTCCACAGGGAGGGAGAAACAGAGGGTCCAGGTGGGATAGGCCACTGCAGAGTCAAGTGTGGGCAGAGTGTTTGCACTTTGCAGGGTTCAGAGGGGCAAGGGGGTAAGGGGCAGAACAGGGGCTAGGGAGAAGCAAAGGTCCCAGAGATGTGGGCAGCAGCTCAGGGTCCAGGAGGAAGGAAAGTACAAGAGAAGAACATGCTCCACATGAGTAGGAGAAAACAGGGGAAAAATCTGACATGGACAAGGAGAAGGGATGGAGCGTCATCAAGGTCCAGCCATGTCAATCAACCAATCAATCAATCAGGGGAATTGTAAGCGCGCTACTCACCCGTGAGGGTCTCAAGGCGCTGAGGTGGGGTCCACAGGTCTGTTTAGCTGAAGAGCCAGGTCTTGAGAATCTTCCTGAAGGTGTTCAAGGAGGGGGCGAGTCTGATGCCTGATGTTCCAAGTCTTGGCTGCAATGTGAGAGAAGGATCTTCCACCTGCTCTGGCTCTGTGGATGCACTGGGTTTCGGCCAGTGTGAGGTTGGAAGATCGGAGGTTTCTTTTGGATAAGTTGATTCTGTCATTGAAGTATTTGGGTCCGTTGTTGTGTAGGCATTTGTAGGCATGTGTGAGGATTTTGAAGGTGACTCTTTTCTCCATGCGGAGCTAGTGGTGTCTTCGTAGTTGTTGGCTGATGTGTTCTTGCCGGGGGATGCAGAGGACGAGTCAGGCGGCGGTGTTCTGTATGGTCTGGAGTTTGCGGAGTAGGGACTTGATAATTCTGGCGTAGAGTGCATTTCCATAGTCCAGTCTGCTGTTGATGAGTGACTGTCTTCCTTGACTCAGGGGGGGATCAATTTAAAGGTCTTGCAAAGTATGGAAAGGGTGTTGAAGCAGCTGGAGGTGACAGCCTTGACCTGTCGGTTCATGATGAGTGAAGAGTCGAGTATGATGCCAGACACTTCACAATGTCACCCAGAGTGTCCAATTTCTAAGGAGCTACTCAAGGCCCCATATGAAATACTGTGGTATACTAGAATTACTGACAACCACAGTATTGGAAAATTCAGGAATATATTAAAGCCGATGGGGTATGCATCGATTTTGAATGGAGGTCTTCAAACGTTTTCACATTGAGCCTCCTTATTATGCCAAATGTACTCCTTGCCATATCTCCTGAATCCAATACTGATGGTCTTTTATTTGTCTGCTAGAAGTGGTAGATGGGAGCAAAACAATTCAAGGTTATACTTATAAATTAATTATGGGTTAAAGGACCACAGACTCTTGACTTCATTTGTTGGGTTTATTATAAGGCCAAAAATAATTGAATATAAACAGCCCTGAATATCAGAGTATAGAGGTACATAAAAATCAATACAGACCCAAATCTATGAATATAATTTATTCGGCATAATAGGCATAGTGTGATGAACTCCAAAATCAAATGTAACCCAATATAGAAGCTGCGTCCAATTCTCTTTTCATTGAGAAGAATGAAAGGTATCTTTCCCTACACTGCCCTAAATGAGGGTCCTGCCTATCTCCCTTATATCAAACCCCAAAGGTGTCAGCACGTGCTGACTTCCTTAGAAGTACTCACGTAAAAAATGGGTCTGAAAGCTTAAGGCTATGGAGCTCGTTCTATGCTCCTTCTTCTCCGAAAAAGCAGAAGTCTCTCGAATCTGTCCCTGCGCATCATACATAAAGACAATATTCAGCCACCCAATACGTCACAAAAGAAACTTTTCAATTGCAACATTTCTGTACTTTTCCACACAAGCCGTGTTGTTTAGCCCTTTTTCAGTGGCCTTGGCTCTCAGATCAGCCAGACATGAAAGGCGTCCTCCATTTTCGCCTTCTAGTCTTCTTCAAAGACATTCCGGGTATCTCCTTAAATCTAAGAATAACGAGGTCGAATTCCTGCACCTGCAGTAGGATGAGAACATACTATCTTCGAATACAAAAAAGGATTAATTTAATTATTTCTTGAGCAACCAAGGAGAACAAAACTCTAAACAACCTGCAGTGTTAGGCATACAGAGCAGGCAACTTAAACGATACAGTTACATTATATGAGTATAATGTCATCCTGCACATTATGCATGCAGGAATTATAAACCTTTCTAATACATACAAATCAAACTGAAAAGTGCATACAACATTGTAATGCTTATATGATTTGAATAGATGCATCTTAATAGTCGTGAAACACCTCAAACGATAAAATATAAGGGAGTGCATTTGAACCATGAGTATAATGCACCCATAAAATTTAGAGTGCTGTAAGCGCTCTATCACTCTTAAAGTAAAAAATATTTTGAAGTTGGGCCCCCATATAAAACGTTAAGCTAGGCACAGTAATTGGGAGTGGCAGGGCTGAGCACAGGAGGCCGGAATTATGAGATCATTTCTGGGATACTTTTTTGTAGCTCAAATTTGCACTACTCAGACAGGATCTGTGTCCCTTTTAGAAAAAAATTTACCTGTACTGTTGACCCCATTTTGGGGCAACAATTTCCTCTGCTCCAGTGCTATAAAGGCCCCATGCCTCTTTCGGAAAGTAAGTGATACATTTGGCCACTCACACCCCTGGGCCCCAGTGACACTTTGCTTGCTCCACTAATGAAAGCTACTGCCTTCCAAAGCAGGTGGTCTCCTTTGCTCTTTGATAAAAGCATGGGCCTCAATCTTGTTCAATCCCCCAAGGGTGGACAGTGCCATAATTGAGGTTTATTTGGCCCCTCATACACCTGGGCCTCGATGCAACTGCACTTGCTGCACATGTGATACCTACAGCCCTGCCAAACAGGCTTCCTCCTACGCTCACTCCTCACCGGGTTATCACGTCTTGTTGAAAAAAAAAGCACTTACCTGGTTATGGCTGCCGCCTCTCCTCAGTCTTCCCTTCCTCATGATTCCCGACAGCAGGAAGCTCCCAGGTTCCCCAAAGCCAATCACAATGCTGCTGTCACAAGAATGGCAGCAGCTCGTGATTGGTCTGAGCAGCATATTTGGTGGCTTAGGCAGTGCCTAGGAGACTTGGGACAGTTCTCCGCCCGGCTGTGCAACACAGCTGGGTGGAGAAATGTGTTGAGGATGGTTTGGCCAACCTAAGACGGTCAGCCAAACCCTCATGCACACTAAGTAGTGCCCATGCCGCTCCTCCTCCTGTGAACCCGCTATTAGGATTGGGAATGTTGGTAGGGTTGGGAGCTTGTGTTGGGTCCTGCCCGGAATGTGGAATGCAGGAGAATCGGCAGTTGCTGCTAGGATTTGGAGGACATCGGATGCAATAAAATTATTGACAACTTAGCTGTGTCCCACTTCTTTTCAGTGGCAACGAGTTGTCCAGTGTCCCCAGCTTTCCTTACTGTGGAATTTCTGCTGCTGCGCACCCAGTCTTGTCTTCTCTGGATTGCTTCAGCGTTGTTTTTCCTCGGATGGTTTCCTATTTACGATCTAAGTTTCGTGGTGCCACGGAGATCTGGAGGTCCGGCTTCGGCTTTGCTACATCTTACAGCAACATGTGTTCCTGCGTTGTGAGCCTTTCCTGCTGTTGTGGTGTGAGGCCTGTGTGGTGTTAGGTTTGTGGACCACCAGTGAGTCCTGTTGCCTGGTAACGCTGTCCTGTTGCCTGACCATGACGGCATGCAAACGTCTTCAGAGCGCGAACCAGCTCCACATTAAGATGTCAGAAGGAGCCATCACGTTTGGTTGCTTCATAACCTCATCAAGTGCACCGGTTTAGTCTGCAAGTCATCGCTTTCCTTGCATCATAGCAACTAACGTCCTAGGCTGCTACGCAATGTTTCTGTAGTGCAGATTCCTTTGCTACAAGCCACCCTGCACAGCGTTGCGCATTCAGTGATGCGCACACCTTGATCAGCCATCTGCTGTTGTGGTTTACGGTGGATAAAGTAGCGCCTCGGTGATGTGCACAGGGGCGGATTGGCAAGGCGGGCATTCGGGAATGGGCCGAAGGGCCGGTGCCTCAGTGCCCTCTGTGGGCCATTTTTTTTCTCCCCTGTCCCAGTCCACAGAGAGTGGACTAGGAAAGGGGAGAAAAAAAAACGGCCCACAGAGTGCACGGAGACAGAGACTGAGAAAATGAAAGCAGCCTCGCTGTGCGGCCAGACAGCGATTGTCAGCTGTGGGCTCTCCTTCACCCCTACCCTGCCAAGCAATCAAGCTGAGGCTGGGCTGGGGAGGGGTGATTGTTTGCAATAATCGGCCTCCCTGGGGGCCAGGTGTTTCTCAGGCCTTTGAACCATTTGCACCTCGGCCCCCTGGCGCCCATGCAGCCCAGAAACGGTGTTAGTCTTAACACCTCGCCCACAGCCCTTCACATTCAGGGCATAGTGGGCGAGGAAGAATGGGTCTTGCTGTGGGGGCCAGGTGATGTTTGGAATTTTTTTGTTTTATTTATTTATTTATGCGATTTTATATAGCGTGGACTTTACCCGAAGGTGTCAGAGTGCTTCACACTAGGAACAGCAATAATACATGAGGAGAAAATTATAAGTGGACAAATTACAAAAGCAAACGTTAAGTTACATGAATCAAAAGTGACAATAGTGAGCAACCAAAATACAAGAGGAGCAAACGATACATTACAGGAGGAAAAAGAGATATGTGTGCAGGTTACAAAAGCGTACAAAATACAAGTAGAGGTATATTACTGCAACTAATGGCAGACACTCCAGCACAAGAACAAATGTTACGTAGGCAATGGTGGCACTTGTGCAAGTATCTAAAGCAAACAAAAGTGAGAGGTAGCAAACAGTGTGTTACAAGAGAAAAGTGACTTGTGCAAGTTACAAAAGGGTACCATACACAGGTACAAGGGTAATACTACAGAAAATGGTAAACACTCAAACTGCCAGAACACACTGGGAAGGCACTTCCCATGCACCAGCTTCACCTCAGCCTGCCCCCTGGCTACCTGGCTACCTTGGATGACCCAGAAAGCTGTGTTTTTGTGCTCCCCTGCCAGGACATTTTCCCAAGGCCTGGAGGGTTGATTAATTTACTAATTGCAGGGGCCTTACCTCTGTTCATGTGCTCCTGAGCTGAAGGTCTGGGCAGGGCTGAGTAGGTTAGTAATAGCAGGGGCTTTGCTGCTTTTCAGGTGCTCCTGTGCTGGAGGGCTGGAATAATTTTGTGATAAAAAGGGGCCTTGCTATTTTTTTTAGTTGCTCAGCATGTAGGCCATTGTCACCTTGGCCTTGTGTCGTGTGCAAGAACAGTATCCTCCCACTTTCATTCCTTGTCTGTGCAAATGGTGTTTCATGAAAGGGCACGCCCCTTGAATGTGGGCCACGCCCCTTAAATATGGGCCACGCCTCTTGAATGTGGGCCACTTTTTTCGTCAGTGCCCGGGCCGAATTGTGATCCCAATCCGACCCTGGATGTGCACACCCTTGCTGGTAACTGTTGTGTACTAAACTTATTGCATTAATGGTACTCTTGTAAACTGCCCGGTTTCCTCCTTATGGTTACCTTAGCAAGAAATTGTGCATTCGGTAATGCTCACACCCTCTTTCTTGTAACTGTCAAATAAAAAAAAAGGAAAAATTAATTCTTCTACATCTATGTTGTGCTTTCATGAATGCACACATATATTATCACTAGTGTAGGTTCCATGTAATTGGGGATGTATACAACAGCACTCTTTGTTGTCATTTGTGCGGTGGGCACCTTCATTATTTGACAAGCTTGTGATAGGATTATAGTCTTCGTAGTCTTTGTGCATTGGGCAGCAACTCACCCACGCACGGCCATCCAATGGATTGTGTACTGGCACCACTGCCCTTCTTGCAAACAGCTGGTACTCCTCCATTGCATTGGCAGCAATTGAAAGACACGTTTGATGCCTATTCAGTGTCAAATCTCTATCTCTTCCCAGTCAGCATATTCAACTGTATGCCTTGTCTCTTCCAAACGTAACCACTATCAGGTTGGGTAAGAAGTCCCGCTCCCTACCGCAGCAATACACAGCCTTAACTATTAATGTCACCATGTCCACACTCAGCATGTCACATCTATGAACATAGCCCCCTGTTGAAAAACTGTAAAACAGAAAACAAAATACCTACACAAAGGCAGACAAGAAATGCGCTTGTTGAAGCAGATTTTCTTTGACAATCCCAGACCTATGGCCAGATGTAGGTGGCCGAAAATAGCCATTTACCGATCGGTAAAGGCCGAATTCGGCCGTTACCGACCGGTAAATGGCCATTGACATGTAGGGGCCCTTAAATGTTGCATTTTTGGTAATTTTACCAAATCGGTAATTTTACCGAATCGGTAAATTTACGGATTCGGTAATTTTACCGAAAATGCAAGATTGAAATGTGGGTAGCCAATTTTCCATTGGCACATGGCTTTCAGAATAGGTATTTTACCATGGAATACAAATCAATGGTAAAATACTGATTCCTGTGTACATGTACACATGTGCCGTGTGACAGACAGACGTGCCCTTAGGGCTTGTCTGTGTGCCACATTGCACACATGCCCGTTTTGGGGGTGCTAGAGGGTGTCAAAGTGACACCCCCTGCACCCTTGACAAATTCGGTATTTACAGATTCGGTAAATACCGAATCGGTATTTGAATTGAATCCTATGGGCTTGAAGGCCCATAGGATTCAATAGCAAATACCGATTCGGTATTTACCGAATCGGTAAATACCGAATTTTTAAGGAATCGATAAAAAATCCAGATGTTGGTACCTACATCCCATTTACCGATTTTGAAATACCGAATCGGTAAAATTCGGTAATATTCGGTATTTCAAAATCGGTAAATGTGATTTGCCTACATCTGGCCCCTAGTGTGCTCACTATGGGAAGTACTAGGAACAGCGGCCAACACATCCATGACAGCAGTTCAACAGAGATTGGTACAGCAGCCCATCCCCATCACCCAGCCAGTGTGTCAAAATAATGTTTGTTTCAAGTACATGCTAGGAGAACAAGGTCTTTCTGGTGGATACTCTATCTAACGGCAGATTCTTTAGCTTGCGAATATCCAGCAGTCTAGATCTAAAGATTTTTCTCAGTAATTTCCTCGCACACTAGAAGGTGGTGTCGGGCTGCTCCGTGTTGAATCCATCCTGCCCCAGAAATGTAAATGTAAATGTAAATGTGGGATACTTGTATAGCGCACAGTTACTCTACCCGAGTGTCCCGGCGCTGTAGACTGCTGGGGAACCCGTCCTGGCTTTCCCTGTGAGATGGTCCCTTTTTGGGTATCTCCAGGGTGAAACCAGGCATCCCTGGCGTCTGTGGGGGCCGTTGTAGAGATGAGGCAAGCTAATGCCCAGAGTTGCCGAGTGTGCTCCCCGGTCGGAGTGGGCACCAATGCGAGAATTATCAGTCCGCTGATCCTGGTCCAAGACCCTGCCGCGTCGGGAATCGAACCCTGGTCCCGGGCCGTTCTCTGCACTCGGGTCTGCCGCCTCTAACCAGTGAGCCACACCTCTCTACAATGACACCGGACCCATATATGGCTGCCATTTCTGCGTGCTGACGAACTTTCTCCCTCGATTTTCTGATCTTGACAGACCATATTTAGCAAAATTTGTACAACGTGCAAGGGATATGTTTTCCCCTAAAACTTCAGGCTTAAAACCCTGCAAGAATTGCCATAAGTGGATGCTGGTGGCAAACCCTCATCACACATGTTTCTGGTGTTTGGGTTCCTCACACGACTCAAAGCCGTGTGACAACTGCACCAGGGTGATCTCGAAGGCCAGGCAAGACGTGAGGCCAAGCTCTATGTTGCTTAGTACTGTTGGCAAACATGTAAAGGCCAGTCTAGAAGGTTCCATCAGAAATATATGAAATTGTAGGTGCAGTGTCACTACATTGTCTTACAACTGCATATGTGTACATCCTACACAGTGCTGCAACAGGGTAGCTATCATAAATACTCCCCACACACTCAGATGAATTATGTGACTGCACCATTAAAGGCCCTGTTTTGACAGCTGTTCAGGCATCTGCGACCACCTTCACTGCATTTGCCCTGACCCTCAGAGCCATTAGAATGGGTAGTTAGACCAGATAAATGTTAGAGCTTGGTAGTCTACCAACACAAATACATGTAAACGTCATTGCACATATGGTATGCACTCTGTCAATTACCTGTACATCTTCATGTTCCTCACACACAAGCTACTGGAATGAACTTAAAAGCATGTATGTTGTGGGTGTGTGAGGGTCTTGTCTATATTGTTCACACATACCTCTGGCGTGAACAGCACAAGTCTCACCAGCACATCTGCCTATCACATCATCTCACAATGTCTAACTAACAACAATGGTATCCAGTGTAACAATCCTTATGGACCTATGGTACTCAAATTATTATGTCATTGATCATGACTGCATGGTGAGTGCACATAACCCATAATTGCCATACCGTTACTGCCTCTTTTGCCACCATATGTGCTTTTGAACCTGGCACATGTCAGCATAGATACCACTGCCATATGGCTTACAAGTACATTCTCCTACCAGCCTCGCTGTGTCAGCATCAGTCAGCCAGGACACAACATTGTGAAGGAAAAGTGGATAACTGTATGGACACATTCCTACCCAGCATACTAATGGATGCAGGCATGATAACATGCATCAATGTGGATATCTTCACAGCTGTAGCTACCCAGCACTTCATCACAAAGTATGATCAACACATATTGTCAGACCAGAAGATACTCTGCAAGCAGGATAGCAGCCATCTGTCAAATATCACTCTAGTAAGTCTTTTTCCCCATGTCATACACAGCACTTTGGTATGATCTCTAGTACTAACAATTATCTCATTCAAAAACTAGCAATACATGTATTGATTCAAGATGTTGATGTCCTGCAACTGAATCGGAACTTGCTGACAGGACCTCTATCAATCTTGCAGGAACAAGTCATGCCCATTGTATACTTAGTGGACAACAAATAGATGCAGGCATCATCAACATCAAAAACGCACCTGCCTCCCCAGTGCTTAACCTGCTACAGACATCAACATAGGACCTGCTTTGCACAGGAAAGGATGTTAAAAGGCATCCATTGAAGCAAAGACACCAACTCTCACCATCATAAACGTGGTACACCACTATATCAAACATGTAATTATTTGATATTACCTACCTGCACTCCATGTCACAATACTTTTGGTTTCACTATATATGTTGCCCATCATAGCTTGTTTATTTGAGTCACAACATGGGGGTGACATGATATAAGATAAGATAATATTTGTAAAGCGCACTACACCCGAAGGTTTCAAGGCGCTAAATGTGCATCATCTATATGAAGATATGCAACAAATAAAAGCAAACGGTTACAGCAACATCCACAGGCATACACATACGATACACAGAATGACGGCACACAATGCTAAACATGTTGATTTTTTTAATATAAAAACAATCGAGAAATGGCTGTGGTAATATGGCTTGGAATTTAGGATGTGTGATGACAGTGAGCCATGATGTATGTACGAAAAAGTAGTTGGGATCCAAAACTTGGAGGGAGAAGGAATCCAAAAAAAAGACTAATTAGAAAGGAAGTCCATTGCATTTAATGGAGCAAGGTTGGAAACAAATATTTTTGTATACCCCTTCTGAAATCGCTTCTGCATAACAGTAATATGAATTAACCGTGTGGTTTTGAAATTAACCAACATAGAAGAGAATGCACTTACACAAACACATGTGGGATACTAAACTGCATGTAATTGCGAACCATAATCTACGAATTATGTGATGTGTCATGTTTAAATTGTACTCATTTGTCATAATCTAATTGAAAATTGCATGAATGTGCTTTTTGTCTGTTTTATTGTGGCATAAATGATGAAGTTTGGTGAGTAAACTATGCCTATATGTTGCTTAAAAGTTAGGTAATGACTAATTGGGATACCTTAGTATGGGGGAGGTAAAAGAAGGGCTTTATTTCTAAAGTTTACGTCATTTGTGTTTGTTTCTATAATTGTTCCCGTATGTGGCCTATGTAGACTAAAAAAGATGGACGCTGACTGCGACTCAGAGTTTGCGATGATGTACGCATGCACAGCAAAATGAGAGGAGAAGCGCAAGCAGTCTGTGCCTGTGCAGAATGGGTCAAGGACAGTGTGGCCTGCATATTGGAATAGATGCCAGCTTTTTTGAATGTCAGCATCGTGAACGTGGGAATAGGGCATCGAATAACAAATTAAAGGACACAAGCGGAAGAGGAATGATAGGAACAAGAGAAACTTTATTTTCTAAATTATAACCATGACTCTGCGGAAATTGATCAATAAGGTGATGAGGTGATGCTCATCCACCCCCTCAAAGTGACCAATCACGGACAGTCTAATACCCCAAAGTTACAACTTTTAGATAGATAAGTTAGTGAAAAGGATATAAAAGAGGACATTTGGGAGGATGAGGAGAGCTTGCTTTTCCGATTTTATCTTTGTACCCTGACATGCTGTCGGACTGCGCAACTTTTCCTATGGCGCAGGGACTTTGGAAAATTTCTGATCTTTAACTTTTGAATGGGTGCGGAGTCCTATGAGAGGGGAACATCGAGAGAGATAGAGAGGTGTTAATTGGGAACTATTCTGTCCTTATGCTGATGTCTGCGTAACTTTGATAATATGAAATTCTACTTATTTTCAAACTGTCATGCTAATAAATAAATATTTTGAATTTTAAACTTTCTCTTCTAGGTTATTGTTGTTTAAATAACTGCATTTAGAATTAATAAGATAAAGGTCATGCTAGGAGATTTAGTCTCTAAATAAAAATTAAATACATGGAGAATTAAGCTGGTCTTGTTGTCCTTTAGTTAACTTTTACTAGCTGATCCATTGACAAATAATGGTGGTATGTTTAAAATATTTTTCTTAAATCAAACCATGGTATCAGAAATAAACTGCAGATGTAAATAATGCATAATAATTTAATTTTAGACACTCTGCTGTAATCCAGCAGCTCTCCTTTGGTCTTCACCGAATCCTCGGAGCAGGGTAAATGTGTGTATGAGTGACTCGCAGTGTTATGGGCACCACTGATGAGTAATGTGTGAATAGCTCCCTGAAATAAGGTGATGGTTTTACGGAGAATTTCTGGAGCCTCGCTGCATCAGTTTATTACATGGTAGCAGAGCAAAGATTGCTCTAGGTTACCTAGGATATATAATGTATTGGGTAAAGTATATGGAATTTTGATGTACAGAATTTATGACTAACATCTGTTGAGTTTGTATTACGTTATATGTAGTCTGGAAAAGGCTTCCGGAAAGTGTGGGAAGCTGGTCACTCTGTCTGCAGGCAGAGGAAGTGTGGCAAGTGAAGTCGCACATCACATAGTCTGTTTCAAAGTAGTGACATTGTCGTATGTTACACGTTTAGGGACCTTTATGTGTAAAAGTGGTGAATGTATAGAGAAGGCAACCTGTGAAATCTTGGGTCTGAGTATAGGGATCATTGCGTATTCTGTCTTAAAACTCTACCTGGAGAGAGTAATATAGTTCAACCTAAGCTTGAGAGAAGGGTATGGTAGAGTGAAGTGCTACTGTATTGTATTGGCAAAACTAAAATTATGTGGTAGAGAAGAGGTACGCGCTGTCTACTCTAAATACAGAATACTTGTGTGATTGAGGAAACTATCACTTTGGTTTTAGCGAAACAGATGAATGGAGTTGTTTTATGTGGTTACTAACTGATTTTGCTGTATAAAAGTGTAAATACAGTGTGACGATAAATTATGTAAAGGAGGGGTCAGTCGAAGCTGCAGAAGCCGGAGCAGGACTGACGTCAAAGGTGTCGCGCTGGGATTGGTCCGTGTGACCAAGACAGAGTAAGGGCTGACTTGTGCATCAGTGAAAGCAACAAAATAATTGGTTGAGCACTAATGAAACCTATCTTGTTCTACTTGGTGCGGTAGTGTGAACCGTGCTGTGATAGGCTGGTGTTATAAAGCAGTTTACGGTAGAGTGCGCGATCGTTTGAAAGGCAGGAAAGTAACAGAAAAATTGAGTTTTATTATGGAGTGGTGAAAGAAAAATCTTCGTAGTTTCAAAAACTGAAAAATGTGTTTAAAAAGGATAAGATAATTGAGACAAGAGGGAAAATTGCTTCCTCCGCCTAAAACGCCTGCATCATATATGATGAAAAAATATGGCTACCATACATGCATATGGTTAGAGAATTGGGCTAGATATACCAAAAATTATAGTGCATTAGCATTTCCACAAGTAGGATCTTTCAGTCTTGCAGTACTAAGAAATTTTAGAGACAAAATGAGCTTGAACCAAGACCTAGACCGACTCAATTTGAAGCATTGGCTGAGTGGGAAGATGAGATACATGATTTGGAGCGATAGAGGTTTGAAGATTACATAGGACCAAAGAATAGATTTCGTGGATTTTGGAGAGAAACTCATGAGAATAGAATGCGGATATGCAGAAATGCTAATATGTGTGATGGGATGTATCCCGTTAGAATGGTTGATAAAGGGATAGGACGAAAATGCATGGAAAAGAGAAATAATGTGGAGACAGGAAGGAAAGGTTATGAGGATTGTGAATCAGAGGATACTGGCTGGAGGAGATATTAAATAGAACACCACCACCATATCAACCAAGTTCTATAGGTACAACCCCAAATGCTCCACCAATGGAGGACAGGTTTGCAGAAACCCCAAGGCAATCTTCACATTTCAGAGATCTTCCGGAAAGAGTAGAAATGAGATACGATTCTAATGCTCCATTGATAGAAAACAGATTTACTGGTTACACCTAAGCAAAGCGATGAAACAAGGAAAATGTGGTTAGAGTAGAGAGGCAAATTGAAGAACAACCAAGTACTTCTGAATATATACGTTCAACAAATGAATTGACCGAAAAGATACAAGAACCCACTAAAAATATAGAAGCTGTAACTGTCCCGGGAACAATAGGTCCTGAAATTCCAGTGTTTGAGAATCAGAAAATAAAAGAACCGTCTTTAACCATTCCTTTGAATCAGAGTTTGCAAAACGTCAGGGAAAAAGTTTATCCAGATTTGTCAGAAGTAAGGCGTACTAGTCATATGATATCGCCTGATTTAACTTTCAATCAACGTCTTCCGTATAAGTTTCCAACAGGTGCGGCATCTGATTCTATGACTCCTGCGAAAAGTATAGAGAAAATTGATTTATCACAAGCCTCAGTAGGACCATCAGAACATAAAATCTTTTAGAAAGTAAAAGAAAACAAACCAAAAACGTTAGATGTGGCTAGACTAAAAATAGATTTGGAGGAATTAATATTTGGAACAATTGGAACAGATAGATTAAAAACCTACCCAGATGATGAATTAATGTTTATGTGTAAAAACATTACTTGGAAAACCAAAAATATGCATGACCAGTTTGAAGGGTTAGCAAGTGAAATGAATGTAGGTTTTTCAAAATATAAAGCGTTGCAAAAACCCTATAGAGTGGATTTTACAGAAAAAGACATTGAAAATATGAATACAGCAGGAAGAATAACTCAAATAAAAGAATTGATTGTGTTGTTGAGAAAATGGGGAGACATTGATAAGTGGAAAGTAATATGGGCAAAGAAAAGAGAAGAAAGCAATGATAAATCAATATTAGCATTCCCAGTAAGAGAAAAGGAACCCGTGATAAATGAATTTCCTATGAGAGAAATACCAGGAGGAGGATATGTACATGTTCCTTGGACTAGACAGGATATATTATCATTTACAAATGATTTGCCCAGATTAAGAGATAAACCAGTAGAGTGTTTTCGACAGGTGGATCGATTTGTGAAAGTTTCAAAGGTATTATGGTAAGATTTAGATGGATTGTTTGACATAGTGGTACCAGAAGATCTATGGTCAGAGTGCAAAATCACTGTGCATTGGCCTAAAACTGAATATCCAGGAGATAAAGTAACAGGTGCTCCTGGACCTGAAGTAATGCGAAAATATGAGCAAGTAATAGTATTTCTGAAGAAAAGAATTTAACCAAAAGAGACAGATTGGGTAAAGATTGACAGAACATTGCAAGAAGCAAAAGAATCAGTACATACATTTTATGAGAGACTGCTATTAGTGTTTAAACAGTACAGTGGATATGAGGAGGTCAATGAAAAAGATATGAGTAATTTTGTATATTGCTTTGTGTTCGGATTAAGACCAGAAATAGGGGACATGATCAAACATAATTTGATGGGATGGCAGTCCTGTTCTGTCAACAAAGTTTTGAGACATGCAAAATACTGTAGTGATGAAATTGAGGTAAAACAAAGAAAGCTTAAAGAGAAAGTGATGTGGGCAAAAGTAAAAGTTGCAGAACATCAAGTAGCTCAATTAGAAAATAAAAGTGAAGAAGGAAATCAGAACAGAATGAAGGGAAATTTCAGTAAACCAAAATTAATGGGAAATATAGAGGAGCTAAAGAAGAAATATCCATATCATAATTGCGGCAGGATAGGGCATCGGAGAAAATAGTGTAAGTATCCACTGAAGGTTAACCCCGAAAATACATCATTGAATCCGCAGATGCAGAATGAGGTAATTCAACTGCCATTGCCACAGCAGCAGGTAGTTAATCAGCAAAGTCAGGAGCCACAACCTCCACTTCCACACAGTGTAAATCTACAGAAATACAGTGCAGAGACAGGATTCTGCGGAGGAGAACAGGTAATAAGAAATCCAAGAGTGAGTGTGAGTCCGCATTATTGATTGAAGGAAGATGGGAGTGAGTCGGATGACAGTTTCTGACGGTGCCTGAGAGAGGGAGAAGAGTGCGTACTTGGCGCTACTCTAGAGGTAGATCAATATGGTCCTTTTGTGAATGGAAAGGTGAATGATGTAGATGTGATTTTACTAGTGGATACAGGTGCTACCCGTTCTACTGTTAGATCAGTGGAAGTTCAAAATCTTCCTCTCTCTGGAGAACATATACAAGTTGTAGGTGTAGCAAATAGGCAGAGCAAGACATCCCTAACAAAGCCAGTTGAAGTATAAATTGGAAATTTCAATGACATGCTCGATTTGTGGTGTGTGACAGTAGTCCTGTTAACCTTCTTGGCAGGGACATACTGTGCAAAATGAACTGTGCCATTTACTGTACACCAGATGGCGTTCATGAGGATAGCTTGTATAAAATGGCTATGCCACTGATAGAATATATTGGATTGATGAAAAATGCGGATCCTGTGAAAGTTTCCTTAAAAGAAGGAGTAAATTACCCAAACATCCCTCAATACAAATTGACAGTGATAAATAAAATGATTGAACAAGGAATCTTGAGAGAAATAGAAAGTAGTCCTTGTAATTCACCTATAATGGGACTGAAAAAACCTAATGGAACGTTTAGAATAGTACAGGATTTGAGAAAGGTTAAAAAAATTGTTGTTCCATCTTGTCCAATCGTGCCAAATCCAACAGTAATCCTATACCAAATTTCACATGATGCAGAATGGTACACAGTCATTGACTTATGAAATGCGTTCCTTACTGTTCCATTACATCCTGAGAGCCAGCGAATATTTGTGTTCCGGTTCGGAGACCGTATTTTGGCATGGTGCTGAATTCCTCAGGGGTATACTGAGAGTCCATCTATCTTTAATCAATTGCTAAAGAAATCATTAGAAAGCTTAAGTATGCCTGGAGAATCAGTTCTCGTGCAGTACATTGATGATCTGCTAGTGGCATCCAAAACAAAAGATGCATGTGTTTCAGACACAGTTGCACTTCTAAATCATTTGGCAGAAGAAGGGCATAAAGTGTCTCCATCAAAATTACAGTTTTGCCAGAAAGAAGTACAATATTTAGGTCATAAGATTGCTAAAGAAATTAGATAAGGGTAGGCGTAAAATCCGTTTCGCAGGCGAATTTGCGGATTTTCCGCGATTTCGCGATCCGCGACTCTCGCAAAATCTCGGTAAAATCCGTGAATCAGCGGGGACGTATTTTCAGCCAAGCAAAGGGTTACAGCAGCAGGTGCAAAAGTTGAACCTAATTTCTTTGTAACCTTTTACAAAAGTGTTACAAACAAATTAACTTCAACTTGGACACCTGCTGCTAATTGCTTCCTGGCGCCTCGTTGCCTACTTGCAACTATTCTCTGACCCTGCTCAGACCCTTGAAGCAGGGTCAGAGAATAGTTATAAGTAGGCAACGAGGCACCTGTCCAAGGAATTAAACCTCATCAGGAAGTACTTACAGATATAAAAAACAGGAAGAAGGGAGAGGATGGCAAATACACCCATTTTGAGTTGTCAGGAGGGGTTAAACTAAAAGAGACCTTTACAGCACAATTTTCATATGCATTTTGCTAAAAATAAAAAGCTGTATGTTCTGTAGGGGCAACTCAGGAATCTGGCCCTTCAGAGATCCGGCCTCTCTTTCTTTCTCTTGTTCTCTCTCTCCCTCTCTCTTTCCCTCTCTTTCTCTCTCTTTCTATCTATCTATCTATCTATCTATCTATCTATCTATCTATCTATCTATCTATCTATCTCTCTCTCCCTCTCCCATAAACGACTGCATGGGTAACTTTGCTATGCAAGCGGCTCGCGAAGACGCAAAAATCCTCGCAAACACGCAAAAAACCCTGTAAACACGCAAAAAACCCCGCTAACACGCAAAAAAACAAAAATCCGCAAATTCGCACAAATTCGCGAATTTTGCGGATCGCGAATTCGCAAATCCGCAAATTCGCGGATCGCGAATTCGCAAAATTCGCCCATGCTTAGAATTAGACAAGTCACTATAGAAAGAATTAAATTATACAAGGAATGACACCTCCAAAAACACAGAGACAGGTGAGAATGTTTCTTGGAATGGTAGGATATTGTCAACAATGGATTAGTGGATTCTCATTAATAGCCAAACCTTTACAGAGGTTGACAAAGGCAGATGTAAAAGATCCCATAACACTGAATAAAGCAGAAATGGAAGCTTTTGAGCAATTGAAAACCAGTCTATGTGAAGCACCGGCATTAAGAATGCCTGACTATGAAAAAGAATTTGAGCTGTATTGCAGTGAAAGAGAAGGATGTGCATTATCAGTTTTGATTCAAAGACATGGAAAACTAAAAAAGCCAATTGCATATTTCTCTGCTGTTTTGGATACCATTGCAAGGGCATTGCCGGGATGTTTAGAAGCAGTAGCTGCCACAAGTGTGACTCTGGAAGAAAGTGAAGGCCTAGTGATGGGATTTCCTTTGAGAGTATATGTACCTCATTCTGTGGAGATTCTCCTCACTAGGACGAAAATGCAGTACCTCACTAATAACAGAATGACAAAATATAAGAAAATAATCCTAGGTGCAGACAATGTAACAATTTCACGATGTGTGAATGTAAATCCATCTACACTGCTACCTGATGTTATGGATGTGGAAGTAAGAAATGAAGTTGATCACAAATGTTTGGATGCTCTTGAAAACTGTACCAAAACAATGCCTGACATCAAGGATGAACCATTCCCTGAATTTGTTTATGTGATGTTTGTTGATGGCTCATGCTTAAGAACAGATGAGGGTGCTCTGAGCGCTACATATGCTGTATGTACAGTGGCAGATGCCCTGGAAGCATCTTGTCTGAAAGGAATTCGTTCTACTCAAATAGCAGAGTTGATTGCTTTGATTCAAGCATGCAAACTGGGAAAAGAGATAAGGGTCACCATAGTGACTGACAGTCAGTATGGATTTGGGGTTGTCCATGATTATGGTCAACTGTGGTCTCAAAGTGGTTACATGACTTCTGCAGGATCCCCCATTAGAAATGCTGAATTTGTGAGAATGTTGATTGATGCAATTCAATCACCTGACAAAATTTCTGTTGTGAAATGTGCAGCTCACAAGAAAGGAGATGACTATGTTACCAGAGGCAATAGGTATGTCAATTCGATTGTAAAAATACTGTGCCAAAAACCTTGCATCTATAAATCGGGATAGACAAACTAAACATGTTTCAAGTCCTTTAATGCTAACCACAGTAGTTGAGACATGGCAGGAAGTGAGGCAAATGCAGGAAGAAGCCAGTGAAGAAGAGAAGGACAACTGGTTAAAAGCAGGATGTAGACGAAGAGAAGAAGATGAAATTTGGGTTTATAAAGATGAAAGACCAGTAATGCCTGATAACATGATTTCAAATATGGCCCGAATGTACCATGGTCAAGCTCACATTGGGAGGGACTCCATGATAAGAATGTTCAGACCGACATGGTATAATCCTAAATTCAGGATGATTGCTGAAAGCCTGCGTCAGAGATGTCTTGTTTATCAGCAATTGAATCCAAGAAGAAAAACAGTTATGAGTTCGGGAACCATAGGACGGCAGGGAGGTCCATTTACCCGAATGCAATTGGATTTTATAGAACTTCCACCTTGTAACAGACTTCGATATGTACTTGTGATCATTTGTCTGTTTTCACAGTGGGTGGATGCTTTTCCAACCAGGAGAAACGATGGAGTAACTGTTGCAAAACTACTGTTGCGTGATATAATACCGCGCTACGGTTTCCGAGTACCTATTGAGACAGATCGTGGAACACTTTCACAATGAATTAATGCAAAGGATTTGTGAAGCACTGGACATTCGTCAGAAAATACACTGTGCTTACAGACCAGAGGCTTCTGGGGTAGTTGAACAAGTAAATGGAATAATAAAAAACAGAATTGCAAAAATGTGTTTGGCCACTGGACTGAAATGGCCTGATACACTGCCACTTGTTCTAATGACATTGAGAAGCATACCTGATAAAAGGACAGGATTAAGTCCTCATGAGATTTTGATGGGAAGAGTTATGAGACAAGCATTTGTGCCAGTTGATAAACTGTTGACTATTAATGATGATATCATACTGGATTACTGCACAAATCTGTCTGATGTGGTGATTTCTGTGTTCCATCAGGTGGGAACTGAGGAAAACACGAAAGAGAATCATCCAGCTCATGATCGAGTTCCTGGAGATTGGGTTGGATAAAAGTTCACAGGAGAAGAAACTGTCTAGTGCTTTGCTGGCAAAAACCCAGACAAGTTATTCTGGTTAGCACAACTGCAGTTAAATGTGCTGTAGTAAAGAGATGGATGCATGCCAGCCACACCATATGTGTGCCTGAGCCTGAAAATCCACAGGAAGAGGGTGAAAGCACCACTGACTCAGACTCTTAAGGTGAACCAGAAAAAGATCCAGATACTGAGCTCGACCTGCTCGTCGACATCTGGAGATGTCAGATACTAGATCTGCATCTGAAGGAGAAAGTGCTATTGTTGAAATACCAAATTTTAAAGATCGAACTGTAAGTCGAGATTTGGTAGAAACTGATACCAGTAAGGACACTGAGCTAAGTAAAAAAACTGGTAATCAAGAAGATACTGAAGGGCAGTCTGAAAGCTCTGAAAGCAGGAACCGAAATCTCGAAACTGGTGAAAAGAAAATAACTCACGATGAAGATGAGCTTCCAAGTACCAGCTATAAAGAAGTTCCTAACAGAGTGAAAGAACTGACCAAAGTGAAAACAATTTCAGAGAAAGAATCAGATCTTATAAAGTTCACCATAAATAAAACTGAAGAGAGATCTGAAACTGAGACTGATGACAGTGATGATGAAACTCAAAAATGGAGAAGTTCAAGAAAAAGAGCTTCGAGAGTGGAACGAAACAATGTTGAATCTGAAATAAAGAGAGTTCGAAAGGAGATAATTGGCCTAAAAGAACTGATGGCTGAAATTTAGACTGGTTAATAAAGCAAGTCAAGCAGATCAAGTAAATGAAATAACCAGTCAAAAGGAGTTGTTGGGAAAGAAAATAGAGATTGTGCAAAGGCCAAAAAGAGTAAGGAGATCAAATCAAAAATATAAGTAACCTGAGTAGACCTATATGTTATTGCCTTCAATAAGTGAAGTAAATAGCAGCCAAGAAAACTTGAGTTACCAAGGTGAAGAAAAAGAAAGTGAGTGAACTATGACTCAAAGAAAGAAAAGAGATGTTTGAAAAGTTTTTGGGAAACTGTGAAAAAGAAAAACGTATATGAAACAAATTTCGGAATCTTGATTGAAAAGAACATTGTAAGTGTAAAACAAAGGTAAAAAGAGAGCCAATTTAAAGGTGAAAAGATTGTAAAAATCGCTGTGTAAAAATAAAAGAAAATAAAAAATGGCTACTAATGAAGTAACCCAATCAAAGTGTTCTTTTTATGGAAAATGGTGTAGAATGTGGTTGTTATGTACTGGGTTATTAATGTTAGTATGGTTGATTCTTGCTATTATTATTCCTTTTAGACCAGACTTTGAAAAATTTAAAGCAAATGAGAGTATGAAAGAAAAGAATAATGATTTGAAAAATGAAAAATTGCATGTGTATAGGCCTGAAATTCATCAAGAGAACTCTATCAGTGATTTCTCATGAAACACATTTTCAAGATTGCTATCTGAGTATGTGAGGACAATGGATGCCAGCGACTGTTATATCTGTGTGAAGTTGCCAGCATCTTTGTCTGAGGGTGTCACATATCGCCACCTTCCATGAACGTATAGAGTTACATGGAGTGTATTAACAAGTTTATTCTATAGAACAGGGAAATTATAGTATTATTATTCATATTCTGATGATGTATTTGCTAAAATGAAGATTGTACCTGAATTGAATCAAATTAAGCCTGCTAAAGTTTGTGGAGAATATTTTTAGGAAACACAAGAATTGACACATGATTATTCATTCAAACATAATTTGACTTGTAAAATGAGAAATGAAGAAAAAGTCTTTTTAAATATGGTTGAGGAAAGAAGGCTACAATAAAAAAGGAAAGAAAAAGTGAAACAAACTAAATCTATGATGTGGACGTTTGCGGATGATAATATTGAGGGACATAATGTAAATGTGGCTATAAGTATAGATACACCATTATTAGGGAAATTATGTATTCAAAGAGATGACACTGTGTATGACAAATATTTTGTGGGAGCAAGTCATAAAAGGGGGTTGGGGATTTAAAGGTGGTAATGACCCAGTTTTCCCTGGTATTTGTTTTCTGTGTTGGAACAAAGCTTATTACAAATTACCAGACCATTGGTACGGGTCCTGTTACATCGGCTTGGTCTTTCCTAAAATTTTCCATGTAGATAGAGGTACTAACAGAATTCATGAAATAGGTAAACTTTAAGTCGTAGAAGAAGAGAACGTGTGATGGAAATAATAGGTGATATTTTTGGAGCACTGATACCAGCAGTGGGTATATCCTTTAATGCAAATAGAATTCAAAAATTGTCAACAATAGTAGATCGTTTATCAGCAGACACAGCTGGAGGATTTTTAATGGTAAACACTGAAATGGTTGCTATGAGAAGTATGGTGATGCAAAAACGACTAGCTCTAGACATCATTTTGGCAAAAGAAGGAGGAGTTTGTGGAATTTTAAAGGTGCAACACTGTTGTACCTACATTCCAGATAAAAGTCAAAACATTGAGAGATATATTACAAATCTTACAGAGTTGCATAAGGAAGTTGAACCACTGGACGTTGATGGTGTTCTTGAGAAACTTGGTAGAAGTTTTTCAGCAGTTAGTTTTATGAAATAGCTAAATCCACTATAGGGAAAGTACTAATTCCAGTAACAGTAATAATAATAGTGATTTTAGTTCTGAGATTAAGTTGTCAATTTAGAAAAAGAAGAAATGACAAAAGAACTTTAAGAGAGTATTTGAAGAAAAACAACACAGAGAACGAGAAAAAGGTGATATTGAGATGGAAGAGTTTAAAGAGAAACTTTATCAAGGTAGAAAGAAAATGGAAGAAACTGTGCAACTCATACTAATTAAAAGAATTGTAAGCATGTTGAGATGAAAATATACAAACTTTTGGGATTGATTTGGTTATAAATCACCAAAGGAGGGAGTTGATGGAGCAAGGTTGGAAACAAAAATTGTTGTATACCCCTTGTGAAATCCCTTCTCCATAACAGTGATATGAATTAAAAGTGTGGTTTTGAAGTTAACCAACATAGAATAGAATGCACATACACAAACACACGTGGATACTAAACTGCATGTAATTGCGAACCATAATCTGCTTATTATGTGATGTGTCATGTTTAAATTGTATGCATTTGTCTTAATCAAATTGAAAATTGCATGAATGGGGTTTTTGTCCATTTTATTGTGGCATAAATGATGGAGATTGGTGAGTAAACCATGCTTATATGTTGCTTAAAAGCTAGGTAATGACTAATTGGGATACCTTAGTAATGGGGGAGGTAAACAGAAGGGCTTTATTTCTAAAATTTACGTTATTTGTGTTTGTTTCTATAATAGTTCCCGTATGTGGCCTATGTGGTCTAAAAAAGATGGACGCTGACCGCGACTCCGAGTTTGCGATGATGTACACATGCGCAGCAAAATGAGAGGAAAAGCATGAGCAGTCTGTGCCTGTGCAGAATGGGTCAAGGACAGTGTGGCCAGCATAATGGAATAGATACCAACTTTTTTTGAATTTCAGCATCGTGAACGTGGGAATAGGGCATCGAATAACAAATTAAAGGACACAAGTGGAAGAGGAATGATACGAACAATAGAAACTTTATTTTCTAAATTATAACCATGACTCTGCGGAAATTGAACAATAAGGTGATGAGGTGATGCTCATCCACCCCTCAAAGTGACCAATCACGGACAGTCTAATACCCCAAAGTTACAACTTTTAGATAGATAAGTTAGTCAGTCAGTCACTTGTAAAGCGCACCACTCACCAGTGAGGGTCTCATGGCGCTGAGGGGAGGGGTGGTGCTGCTACTGCTCGAAGAGCCAGGTCTTGAGGAGTCTTCTGAAGGTAAGCAGGTCTTGGGTCTGTCACAGGTGGGTACGGAGGGCGTTCCAGGTGTAGGCAGCGAGGAAGGAGAAGGATTTGCCGCCGGCGGTTGCTCGTTGGATTCGGGGGACAGTTGCGAGGGCAAGGCTGGCGGAGCAAAGCTGGCGGGTTGGGGGGTAGAAGCTGAGTCTGCTGTTCAGGTAGGCTGGTCCCGTGTTGTGGAGTGCTTTTTTGAGCGTGGGTGAGGAGCTTGAAGGTGATCCTCTCGTTGACGGGGAGCCAGTGCAGGTGTCTCAGGTGGGGGGTGATGTGGCTGCGACGGGGGATGTGTAGGATTAATCGGGCAGAGGCGTTTTGGATGCGTTATAGTCGTTGTATGTGTTTGGCAGGGATTCCTGCGTAGAGTGCTTTGCCGTAGTCCAGTCTGCTGCTAACGAGGGCTTGGGTCACTGTTCTTCTTGTTTCGGTCAGGATCCATTTGTAGATCCTGCGGAGCATGCAGAGGGTGTTGTAGCAGGCAGAGGAGATGGCGTTGACCTGCTTCGACAAGAAGAGGGAGGAGTCGAGGATGAATCCTAGGTTGCGTGCGTGGTCCATGGGTGTCGGTGCTGTTTCCATTGTGGTCGGCCACCAGGAGTCATCCCAGGCAGAGGGGGTGGGGCCGAAGATGAGGACATCTGTCTTTTTTTTTACTTTACCTCATATGACCTTCGTAGCTACTGCCACCTCTCGACCTGTCCCGCCACTGGCGCAAATAGCTTTTGGTGGATACTTAGTCTCAGCTGATTTATTCTAAACAGGGATTACCCATTTATACTCAACTTGAGATGACCTAGAGGTGTTAATCATTGGAAGTGTGTTAGGTCTAGGTCTAACCAATTTAAGCTATGATCTATAATCTAGTCTCCAGTCCGGGGGTCGTCCAGCCATTTCCAAAATAATCCCAACTCAGGCCTACCCCTTGAGATAGTGAGCCTCTGGTCTATGGCTCGATAAAATTTAACAGACTTCCACCAAACATTCCAGCTAGGGGATGTTTCTTGTCGCCACAACAGGCAGATCTCCCTCCTTGCTAACAATATCAAATAGAACACCAATTTACATTGAGACCCAGACTTAGTTCGTGTCCCAGCCATCATGTCTACCACGCCAAAAAATATAAGAATTGGGCTTACCTCTATTTCTAGACCCATAACCCTGGAGATGGTCTTACCGACATCCAACCAGAATCTATCTATTCTGGGGCAAGATTGTAAAAATCGCTGTGTAAAAATAAAAGAAAATAAAAAATGGCTACTAATGAAGTAACCCAATCAAAGTGTTCTTTTTATGGAAAAGGGTGTAGAATGTGGTTGTTATGTACTGGGTTATTAATGTTAGTATGGTTGATTCTTGCTATTATTATTCCTTTTAGACCAGACTTTGAAAAATTTAAAGCAAATGAGAGTATGAAAGAAAAGAATAATGATTTGAAAAATGAAAAATTGCATGTGTATAGGCCTGAAATTCATCAAGAGAACTCTATCAGTGATTTCTCATGAATCACATTTTCAAGATTGCTATCTGAGTATGTGAGGACAATGGATGCCAGCGACTGTTATATCTGTGTGAAGTTGCCAGCATCTTTGTCTGAGGGTGTCACATATCGCCACCTTCCATGAACGTATAGAGTTACGTGAAGTGTATTAACAAGTTTATTCTATAGAACAGGGAAATTATAATATTATTATTCATATTCTGATGATGTATTTGCTAAAATGAAGATTGTACCTGAATTGAATCAAATTAACCTGCTAAAGTTTGTGGAGAATATTTTTAGGAAACACAAGAATTGACACATGATTATTCATTCAAACATAATTTGACTTGTAAAATGAGAAATGAAGAAAAAGTCTTTTTAAATATGGTTGAGGAAAGAAGGCTACAATAAAAAAGGAAAGAAAAAGTGAAACAAACTAAATCTATGATGTGGACGTTTGCGGATGATAATATTGAGGGACATAATGTAAATGTGGCTATAAATATAGATACACCATTATTAGGGAAATTATGTATTCAAAGAGATGACACTGTGTATGACAAATATTTTGTGGGAGCAAGTCATAAAAGGGGGTTGGGGATTTAAAGGTGGTAATGACCCAGTTTTCCCTGGTATTTGTTTTCTGTGTTGGAACAAAGCTTATTACAAATTACCAGACCATTGGTACGGGTCCTGTTACATCGGCTTGGTCTTTCCTAAAATTTCATGAAATAGGTAAACCTTTAAGTCGTAGAAGAAGAGAAAGTGTGATGGAAATAATAGGTGATATTTTTGGAGCACTGATACCAGCAGTGGGTATATCCTTTAATGCAAATAGAATTCAAAAATTGTCAACAATAGTAGATCGTTTATCAGCAGACACAGCTGGAGGATTTTTAATGGTAAACACTGAAATGGTTGCTATGAGAAGTATGGTGATGCAAAAACGACTAGCTCTAGACATAATTTTGGCAAAAGAAGGAGGAGTTTGTGGAATTTTAAAGGTGCAACACTGTTGTACCTACATTCCAGATAAAAGTCAAAACATTGAGAGATATATTACAAATCTTACAGAGTTGCATAAGGAAGTTGAACCACTGGACGTTGATGGTGTTCTTGAGAAACTTGGTAGAAGTTTTTCAGCAGTTAGTTTTATGAAATAGCTAAATCCACTATAGGGAAAGTACTAATTCCAGTAACAGTAATAATAATAGTGATTTTAGTTCTGAGATTAAGTTGTCAATTTAGAAAAAGAAGAAATGACAAAAGAACTTTAAGAGAGTATTTGAAGAAAAACAACACAGAGAACGAGAAAAAGGTGATATTGAGATGGAAGAGTTTAAAGAGAAACTTTATCAAGGTAGAAAGAAAATGGAAGAAACTGTGCAACTCATACTAATTAAAAGAATTGTAAGCATGTTGAGATGAAAATATACAAACTTTTGGGATTGATTTGGTTATAAATCACCAAAGGAGGGAGTTGATGGAGCAAGGTTGGAAACAAAAATTGTTGTATACCCCTTGTGAAATCCCTTCTCCATAACAGTGATATGAATTAAAAGTGTGGTTTTGAAGTTAACCAACATAGAATAGAATGCACATACACAAACACACGTGGATACTAAACTGCATGTAATTGCGAACCATAATCTGCTTATTATGTGATGTGTCATGTTTAAATTGTATGCATTTGTCTTAATCAAATTGAAAATTGCATGAATGGGGTTTTTGTCCGTTTTATTGTGGCATAAATGATGGAGATTGGTGAGTAAACCATGCTTATATGTTGCTTAAAAGCTAGGTAATGACTAATTTGGATACCTTAGTAATGGGGGAGGTAAACAGAAGGGCTTTATTTCTAAAATTTACGTTATTTGTGTTTGTTTCTATAATAGTTCCCGTATGTGGCCTATGTGGTCTAAAAAAGATGGACGCTGACCGCGACTCCGAGTTTGCGATGATGTACACATGCGCAGCAAAATGAGAGGAAAAGCATGAGCAGTCTGTGCCTGTGCAGAATGGGTCAAGGACAGTGTGGCCAGCATAATGGAATAGATACCAACTTTTTTTGAATTTCAGCATCGTGAACGTGGGAATAGGGCATCGAATAACAAATTAAAGGACACAAGTGGAAGAGGAATGATACGAACAATAGAAACTTTATTTTCTAAATTATAACCATGACTCTGCGGAAATTGAACAATAAGGTGATGAGGTGATGCTCATCCACCCCTCAAAGTGACCAATCACGGACAGTCTAATACCCCAAAGTTACAACTTTTAGATAGATAAGTTAGTCAGTCAGTCACTTGTAAAGCGCACCACTCACCAGTGAGGGTCTCATGGCGCTGAGGGGAGGGGTGGTGCTGCTACTGCTCGAAGAGCCAGGTCTTGAGGAGTCTTCTGAAGGTAAGCAGGTCTTGGGTCTGTCACAGGTGGGTACGGAGGGCGTTCCAGGTGTAGGCGGCGAGGAAGGAGAAGGATTTGCCGCCGGCGGTTGCTCGTTGGATGCGGGGGACAGTTGCGAGGGCAAGGCTGGCGGAGCAAAGCTGGCGGGTTGGGGGGTAGAAGCTGAGTCTGCTGTTCAGGTAGGCTGGTCCCGTGTTGTGGAGTGCTTTTTTGAGCGTGGGTGAGGAGCTTGAAGGTGATCCTCTCGTTGATGGGGAGCCAGTGCAGGTGTCTCAGGTGGGGGGTGATGTGGCTGCGACGGGGGATGTTGAGGATTAATCGGGCAGAGGCGTTTTGGATGCGTTATAGTCGTTGTATGTGTTTGGCAGGGATTCCTGCGTAGAGTGCTTTGCCGTAGTCCAGTCTGCTGCTAACGAGGGCTTGGGTCACTGTTCTTCTTGTTTTGGTCAGGATCCATTTGTAGATCCTGCGGAGCATGCAGAGGGTGTTGTAGCAGGCAGAGGAGATGGCGTTGACCTGCTTCGACATGAAGAGGGAGGAGTCGAGGATGAATCCTAGGTTGCGTGCGTGGTCCATGGGTGTCGGTGCTGTTTCCATTGTGGTCGGCCACCAGGAGTCATCCCAGGCAGAGGGGGTGGGGCCGAAGATGAGGACATCTGTCTTTTTTTTTACTTTACCTCATATGACCTTCGTAGCTACTGCCACCTCTCGACCTGTCCCGCCACTGGCGCAAATAGCTTTTGGTGGATACTTAGTCTCAGCTGATTTATTCTAAACAGGGATTACCCATTTATACTCAACTTGAGATGACCTAGAGGTGTTAATCATTGGAAGTGTGTTAGGTCTAGGTCTAACCAATTTAAGCTATGATCTATAATCTAGTCTCCAGTCCGGGGGTCGTCCAGCCATTTCCAAAATAATCCCAACTCAGGCCTACCCCTTGAGATAGTGACCCTCTGGTCTATGGCTCGATAAAATTTAACAGACTTCCACCAAACATTCCAGCTAGGGGATGTTTCTTGTCGCCACAACAGGCAGATCTCCCTCCTTGCTAACAATATCAAATAGAACACCAATTTACATTGAGACCCAGACTTAGTTCGTGTCCCAGCCATCATGTCTACCACGCCAAAAAATATAAGAATTGGGCTTACCTCTATTTCTAGATCCATAACCCTGGAGATGGTCTTACCGACATCCAACCAGAATCTATGTATTCTGGGGCAGGAAATGAAAATATGGACGTCAGCCACCCATCCAGCAAGTTGCAGCACCACCACCCTTCAGTTTAGAGATCTTTAGCGGGGTCCAGTATATCATATGTATTGTGAAAAAAATGATTTCTTCTGAGAGCAGCAGATTTAATCACGGAATAAAGCAGGTCAATAGATACTTGCCATAACTCCTTCCAGTCTTCACCTGGCAAGTTACTGTCCCAGAACCGGTATGGCTTTTCAATTATTTTTTCTGCAGCAGCCAGAAGATGGGAGTACCAAAGAGCAACTTCTTTCTTCCTTGACGGTCGATTTTGCAGATCATTTTCCATATCATCTTCCAGACTACCCGACCATCTTTGAGACTTACACCATAACGCTAGCTAGTAATACCTGAATCTGGAGAGAGTTCCAGCAGTGGTTTGGTTCCAGAATTCCCAAGGAAGACATTTACTGTCCTGTACCAGGTCCCCCCATACCAGGACTCCTGTCGCTTTTAATGGGTAAGATAGGGTGTCTAAAAGGCAGTCTGGCGTTCCGGGAGAGCCCCACACAGGGGCCCACTTGCTATAATAGAAAAGCCCAAGACAGAGACGACAGTCCAACCACAATTTGGCCGCCATCCCCAGTGTTTTCAGCCGCACCTTTTTGTAGAATTTGGGGGACCCAAATTTATACATAAAACCAGACTCCCCCACCCCCTTCAACATGACTTTAAACATGCTACCAATGAGGGACTCATCCGGGAGTGCCGTAACATCCAAGCGTTTTTTAGTTGGTAGGCCCAGCAATAAAATTAAAAATCAGGTAAACCCAAACCACCCTGTGAAAGTTTGTATCTAAGTTTTTTCCATGATAATCTAATTCCCCTTCCTGTCCAAATAAAGGAAGAAATCCTACCCTGGATTTTCAGAATATCGGTTTTTGGGAAACTCCAAAGGTATGTTATTAAAAAGATAGGTCTATTTTGGGAGAACACACATCTTGATTAAATTAGCACGACCATAATGTGATAATGGTATGTTCTGCCATCTCTTTAAAAGAATCTCGACTTCCCTTGAGATTCTTGCTAAATTCACCATTGCAATTTTCCTAATATCTCGGGTTATTGTGATCCCAAAGTATCTTAATTCTGTCTCCTAGACTTCCCCCTGATTGGCTATACTCCAAGCCATTACCTTTTGTTTTATCTTTATTGATCTCGTAACCTGAGAACTTCCTGAAGGTATCAGATTCATTTATAAGCTCATGCAGGGTAGTATCCACACACGAGGAGAACAGGACTAGATCATCTGCATAAATTGCAAGTTTGCTGACAAGCTCACCCACTTTAAATGGGGTAATCTTTTCATCGAACCATAAACTCTGAGCAAAAGGTTTCAAATAGATATCAAATAGGATGGGGGACAGCGGGCAACCCTGCCTCATTCTGTGTTCTATGTTCACAATCGGGGATAGACTACCGTTAACTAAAATGCATGCCTGAGGTGAGCTGTAGATTTTTTTGATTACCTCTCTAAAGGCTCCAGTAAAGCCCATTTATTTATTTATTTATTTATTTATTTGCTTGTAAAGCGCCTGAGTCAATTCCCGAAGGGATATCTCTGCGCTGTTGCTAGCAGTTTTAGGGCAGCTTACTGCAGTGGTGAAACGCTGGGGGGGGGATAGATATTATGGCCTGGTAAAAAGGTACGTTTTCAATTTGTTTCTGAACAACACTAAATTGCTAATCTGTTTCAATTCAGTGGGCAGGGAGTTCCAAAGTAAGGGTCCTTTGTAGGACAGGGCTCGACCTCCCTGTCTAACTCTTCTTATTTTTGGAACTTGTAGCAGCAGATGGTTACTAGAGCGGAGTGCGCGTCTAGGGCAGTAAGGTATAAATTTCTCTCGTAAGTATTTGGGGCTGGTACCGTACAGGCATCTGTGTATGATGTTGCAGATTTTAAAATTGATGCGCTGCTTCACAGGAAGCCAATGGAGTTGGTGCAGTAGGGGGTGGGAGGGCGTTCTGGGGGGGGCGTTGAGGGCCAGTCTTGCTGCCGTGTTTTGGACAACCTGAAGTTTGTCTATTTGTTCTTCATTCGCCGATAGGTAAAGCCCATTACAATAATCCATTCTGCCTAGGATTAAAGTTTGGATGAGGGTCTTTCTGTGGTTGTCTGGCAGGAAAGGAAAGACACGTCTTAGGAGCCCCACCACGTGAATGCAGGCACCTGCAACCTGAGTGGTGTGTTCCTTGAGCAGGAGTGCTTGGTCCAACTTAACACCAAGGTTTTTCGCTATGGGCTTGGGGTTGGGGACCGGGCCTAATTCCAGAGGCCACCAATCTGGTGACCAGAGGAGAGTCGCCCCTCCAAACAGCATGACCTCTGTTTTGGTCACGTTGCATTGAAGAAAATTTATTGCCATCCAGTGTGCTATTGTTCTCATCCCACTGGCAAATGATGAAAGAATTTCCGGTGTGAGAGTTGTGAAGGGAAACAGAAGTTGGGTGTCGTCGGCGTACGACACCGGAGTGAATCCAAAGGATCTTATCATATTTGCTAAGGGGGCCCATAACATTCAAGGATCTGTCTAGAAAATGCCAGTTGACGCAGTCAAAAGCTTTGGCCTCGTCAACCGTAATGGTTGACAAGGGGCAACCCTGAAGCTAAGGCCAGGTCCACAGAACATATCAGGACCTCTGTCTTGTCCGAGTTCAGTTTCAGGCAGCTGCTCCTCATCCACTCGACGACAGCCTTCATTCCCTCTTGGAGGTTTGGTTTTGGCAGTGTGTGGGTCCTTGGTGAGGGAGAGGATGAGCTGAGTGTCGTCGGCATAGGAGATGATGTTGAGGTTGTGCTGGCGGGTCCCTTGTGCGAGCGGGGACATGTAGACATTGAACAGGGTCTTGCTGAGGGATTAGCCCTGGGGTATGCCGCAGATGATGTTGGTGGCTTCAGATCGGAAGGGTGGGAGGCAGACTCTCTGGGTTCTTCCGGAGAGGAAGGACGTGGTCCAGTTCAGGGCCTTTTCTCAGATTCCGGCTTCTTGGAGGCGTGTCTTTAGTGTGTGGTGTCAGACCGTGTCGAAGGCAGCTGACATGTCCAGGAGGATGAGGGCTGATGTCTTGCCGTTGAGGAGTTGGCGCCTGATGTCGTCTGTGGCAGCGATGAGGGCTGTCTCGGTGCTGTGGTTTTGTCTGAATCCGGACTGGGACTGGTCTAGGATGTTGTTGTCCTCAAGGTGGCGGGTCAGTTGCATGTTGGTGATTTTCTCAATGACCTTCGCCGGGAAGGGGAGCAGGGAGATGGGCCGGAAGTTCTTGAGGTCCTTGGGGTCCGTCTTGGGTTTCTTGAGGAGGGCGTTGATTTCGGCATGCTTCCAGCTTTCCGGGAATGTCGCTGTTCCGAAGGAGATGTTGATGATCTTACATAGTTGGGATGCAATGGTTGCGTCCCCTTTGTTGAATATGTGGTGTGGGCAGGGGTCCGATGGTGATCCTGAGTGGATGGAGTTCATGGCCTTGCGCGTCTCGTCATCGTTGACGTAGGACCAGAAGGTCAGGTGGTTGGTGCTGGTGGTGTTCGAGGGAGTGTTGGAGTCTGGCGTTGTCGGGGTGGTCGTGGTGTTGCAGCTGTCGCGGATGTCGGCTATCTTGCGATGGAAGAAGGTGGCCAGTGAGTCGCACAGATCTTGTGAGGGCGGGATGTCGTTGATGTTTGCGCTGGGGTTGGAGAGTTCATTCACTATGTTGAAGAGCTCTCTGCTGTTGTGTGCGTTGTTGTCCAGGCGGGCTTTGAAGGAGGATCTCTTGGCTGTTCTAATGAGGGGGTGATGTCTGCGGATGGCGTCCTTGTGGGCTGCGTTGCTGTCCAGTGTGCGTTCGTGGAGCCATTTCTACTCCAGTTTCCGGCATGTGCGTTTGGAGGTCTGGAGCTCCCCGGTGAACCATGTGGCTTTCTTGCTGGTGTGGTTGTTGGAGGGTTTCCTGAGCGGGCGGGGGTGCTAGGACAGTCGTCGATCCACTGTCTGAGGTTGCCGGCATTGTGGCGGGCGGTGCTGAGTAAACCGCCCGCCACAAAGTTAGGGATGCAGGATGCGCCCGCCACTGTGTTGGGCGCATCCTAATGGCACATACGGGTCCCCCGCCCTTATGGCGGCCAGTCCCTTGTTACGACAGGATGTCGGGCGATCCTAATGTGCCCCTTAGTCTCTAAATAAAAATTAAATAAATGGAGAATTAAGCTGGTCTTGTTGTCCTTTAGTTAACTTTAACTAGCTGATCCATAGACAAATAATGGTGGCGTGTTTACAATATTTTTCTTGGCATTTGGATCATGTAGCGGACAACAATGGAATCTAAAGATGTTGGGTGTACACTGTGACATTGTCCACTTTTTATCATTGATACAGCACTGTCTTGCCACAGTGATGCAATATCCAGACTTGTATCTCAGATTACATGTCAGGCCAGACATTGCCTAAGAACATCTGTCAAGTGCCCAGCGGCAGCCCAGGGACCAGGGTGGGGCTTGGGTGCAGGATTTCGCCGTCTGTGTAAGTGATGGATGAAAGGGTTCTAGATGCCCCTGACTCCACAAACCTCACATTATTATCATTTGTGTATTCAGGGTGGTGATCAAGGATCTATTAATAAAGGATGATTGGATGCATAATGTTCTTGTAATGGCATGCCCCAGTGAGTTTCTGTTTCCTACCTAGCAACAACATGTTACCATAATCCATGATAACCAACAGATGTGCAGCTATAGACTGACAATGATGCAGTTGCCATATGTTCAACAAAAAAAAGCAACATACATTTATGAAGCCTTCCCCGGCATCACAGACAGCTTGCTTGTTAACGGAGTGCCAATGGTGTTGCCTGCAATAATGGTGCCCCCTGTACCGTAGTAGCTGAAGTGCTACATTTGTAGAAGGCGACACTGAGCACCCGTGGAAAATGGGAAATGGCCATTGCCGATTGTGCAGTGACTGTGGCATAGTGACGTATAACTGTGCTCCATTGATGATGCGTGTTAGTTCACTGATTGAATATCAATGGTAAAAACATTGATGGTAAATATATTGAGAAAAAAATTGTAAGATTGTGAGAATATCGACCTCCTATACTTAAGCAGGTAAGTATAAATATATTGAATCAAAAATATCGAAGTTAGAAATATAGATGTAAACAATATTGATTTAAAAATATAAATACAATAAAATAATATATATTAAATATATAAAATATTATTATTTACTTTAACAAATTAAATTACATTTATTATACATTTTAACTAAATATAAAAATTCAACTTAATTTAAAAAATATAAACAGGCAAACTTTAAAATAGTTTATTAACTATTATCTTCATTTAATTTTTAAACTTTTAAATTATATAAAATAAAATATATACACATATATCAATAATTTAAAATAAAATAAAACATTCTATAATGAATTAAAACATTAAACTATTAAAACTAAATTAAAACACACATTTCGCAATACAATAAATAAAACAGTAGGGAAAATGTTGGATAGTGAAATAATTAAATTCACTATTCCAACTGCAATGAGTGCAACAGTTGGGAAACTGTTGGATAGCGGAGGGGAAAATTACTATTCCCACTCCAGTGAGTGCAACAGTAGGGAAAGTGCTGGATAGCGGAAGGGTAAACATTACTTTTCCCACTCCAGTGAGTGCAACAGTAGGGAAAGTATTGGAGGCGGAAGGGTAAAAATTACTATTCCCAGGCCAGTGCGTGCAACAGTAGGGAAATGTTAGACCTGTCTGGCTTTTTGCGTAGGTCCTCCAAATTATTATTTATTTTGTCCCCTTTTTGCCCCTCATACCCTTAATAATTTTTGTCCACTGACTTTTTCTAGGTGTTGGTCAAGGGGATAGGTGTTCTTTTTCCCCCTCATAGTTTTTCACCTCAGGCCTAGAGGCCTGTTCTGACAGGAAAATAGTTGGAGTCACAAAATGGTGGCTACCAACTGCCCTAACTGCCAAACCCAGAACTTGCCCATAGACTAGTATAGGGCGTTCCAGAACCTTCTGGTCCCTTCTGGACTCCTGAGGGTCAGCCTATAAAAGGCGGAATGCAGGTCAGCCATTTTGTCTAACCAGAGAGAGTCAGCTGGAGGACAGGCTGTAGCAGAAGGTGGGGGTAGGATAGTCAGAGGGTTAACCTACTGATTCACCAACCTTCCTCCCTTGGGTTACGTGACTTGTCCCCGCTTCATGGGATTCCTGGAGACCCTGGGCGCCTGACCAACCTCTAGTGGAGAGATAGGGGTGTGAGAAGGAGAAGGAGACTGTGGCGCTGTGGAGCGCAGTCCTCTGCCCAGTGGAGGAGACTCTGAAAGAATAACCCTCATCCCCTGACACCAACCTCAAACCAGTATTGAGTGGTAAAAGGACTTTGTTAGGGTTAGGAACTGGGAGCTGATGTGAGAAGAGGTCCAGCGCTGTTTCCTACCTTCCTGGGTATTGGGAAAGGCTTGTGCCCTTGTGTCCAGGAAGGTCCTGGCCGGTCGTGCAGTCGGCAGAGCCCCTGATTTCCTTGTGAACTGACGAGGGGTGAGGGGTGCCGGTTTCCCTGAGGCAGCGCCGCCTCAGCTGTGTGCGGGACCCCGAGGGCCCTGGTAGCGTTGCTGTAGTAGCGCTACTGTGGAAAAGGAGAAGGTGGGCCGAGACACTGTCCAGGAAGCGCCATCGCGCATGCCCCGAGTGAGGAGAAGGTGGGGGGCAGTCTCTGTCAGAAGGCGCCATCGCTCCTGCCCCGAATCGTGAAGCTATTCGTGGAAGGAGGGGCCGGGAAGTGAGCAGGCCCGCGTAGGAGACGCTTCAGGCGTCAGGTGATCGGGACCGACTCCCGCCTGGCATCGCTAATCTCCCGCATCTGCGCAATTGACCCGCTGGGAGTGTGACGCCCAGACCGGCGGGAAGAAGAACGACGAGGGAGCAGGTATCGGCGCTTCTCCGCTCCTAGTACCTCTTTCCCTGCTGGAGCTCCAACACGGAGGAGCAGCGCTGAGCAGTGGGGAAGGAGCGGAAGCCTGACACGAGTACCTGCGAAATTGGTGTTGTTTTCCCCGCGCCAGCACCGAGCTAAGCAGCTGGTCGGGGGAACTTAGCAGACTCGTCAGTTGCTGGCTGTCAGCCCAGATACCGGAGGACTGTGGCAGTACCGCTCACTGAGACAGTAAGGAGAGAGGGGGTGAAGGGGAAAGCTGAGCACTCCTAGGATTAAGCAGCCCAGGGAATAGAGGAGTGGGAGTCAAGCAAAGGTCTTTCCCGTCTGAGGAGAACTAATCTCAGTACATGTGAGAAGTGCCCTAGCTCACTGTTATTCCGCCAATTACCGTGACTAAGTGGGTGAGGAAGAGTTCCTCATAGGAGCTGCGGGTGCTCATGTAAAGGCTTAAGAAAACCTCTCATTAAATGTGTATCTGTTGAGTGGATATAGGTGTTAAGGGAGGTAAAGGTTTAAATACTAAAGAGAAGACAAAGCCAGTAAAGTTTAAAGACTAATGTAATGAAATTTACTATTGTTGTTGTTTATTAATGCACGCTAACACTGCTGAAATAATCCTTCTGAGATAAGTTAGCATTACTGAATGTAGCATTTCTGACTTAATGACATCTGAATTTATTGAGCTGTAATTTTCCCACAGACAGAAAAGTCATATTAATTCTCCTGATCAAATGTGTAAGCCTCAATTGTGAATTCCAGAACCAAGAGAGCAAAGATATTATTTTTATAAACAAGTACTTAATTTTTCCAACATTGGTGTAGCGTCCTTTTTATGTGTTATTGCGTGGATTTACTGCTGGGTGGTTTGCAACCTTCACACTTGAGCCTCTAGTATTGTGTCTTACCCTAGGCCAGGCTACCCTAGGTGACCTGTCACCCCAGGTTCCAACAGATTGGTGGCTAGCGGTGGGATTCTGACTTGGTTGCAGCTACTCAATAGTAATTCAACGCAATACACTGGCCTACACCAGGAGTTTTCTCCTTGCGGCCCTCCTAATTTGAATTTTGTTTTTCCAAATTTATTTCTGGTGGTGGGTGGAGGTTATCCTCAGGTCACGCTTCTGGGTTCTCTCCTGAGTGCTTATTTTATTCCATAGGGAAAGATGGAATTAAATTTTGAAGAGCTAGAATCCTACACTGTGACCCAACTCAAAGAATGGTGTCAGCAACAGGGGGTATTCTTTAAAAAAGGTGCCAGGAAAGGGGAGTTGCTGACAAGCATAAGGGCATGGATGGAAGCTCATTTAGTGGAGGAACCGGATACGGAAGAGAGTGACAGGGACACTGTCCTTGAGACTGCAATGTTGTACCAAGCTGGAGGGGGGAATCTGCTGACAGGTCCCAGGACACCTTCGAGGGTGGGCAGCAGCGTCTCGGAGAGGGGTTTAACTGACGCCGAGCTAGAAGATAGGAGGGAGGAGAGGAGAATGAAATTGGAATTAGCTAGGATGGAAATGGAGAGGGAGGACCGGAGGTTAGCCCATGAGCGAACCATAAAGGAGCTAGACCTACAAGCTTTAACACTAAGGTCTCCCAATCCAGATAATGGTGGCAGCGAAAATAAAGTGAATACCAGGGAATCCAGACCCTATCTACCCAAGGATGTCATTGCCAGTTACACCACAGGCGATGACATTGCCAAATGGTTAGCCGCATATGAAGTTTCTTTAAGGGCTTACGGGATCTTAGAAACTCACTGGGGGGGTGGGCTGTATAAATACATGCCACCTGCTGGGAGGGACACCTTGTTGGCTCTGGAGCAGGATGACCAAACCCACTACCCTACAATGAAGGTGGCACTGGTGAAAAAGTTTGGACTTACCCCTGAAAGATACAGACAGAAATTCAGGGGAAGTCACAAACTGAGTACCCAGAATTGGGTAGATTTCTTGGATTACGCCAAGAAAGCTTTGGAAGGTTGGGTCAAAGGCAGCGAGGTGAAGGATTATGAGGGGCTGTACAATCTATTTTTGAAAGAACACCTCCTCGAGAAATGTTTCCCGAGCTGCGCCAACACCTGGTGGACAGCAAGCTGACCAATCCCCGGAAGCTTGCAGAGGAGGCGGATACCTGGGCAAGTACCTGGGTGTCCTCAAAGAGGACTGGAGGGGATTCTTAAAAAGCCGGACAGGGCGCCCCCCAGAAGAAGGAGGGGGGAGATAAAAAGAAGGAGTTCTCCAAAGGTCCCCAAAATATTTTCCAAGGAAAGGGAGCAGGTTTCACCCCTAAGGCAAACCCGCCCAGAAACCCTAATCCTGGCCAAAGCCAGCAGCCAAGGGTTCTCCACTGTTTTGAGTGTGGTGGTGTTGGACATTATAAGGGAGATGAGTCAGATGCCCAAAGAGACCACCCCCTCCCACCGGAGGAAAACCACCGGGAGTAGCTAGTGTAGCGCTCGGGGAGGAGTTGCCCTTAGATAAGGGGGGTGAGTGGGCGGGCGTCACCTTAGTGTCCCTGGGAGAACGGGAGATGGTTCCAAAGATACAAAGAGCCAGGTGCCCCCAAATACTACAAAGTATGGGCAGTGGGTCACCATCAATGGCCAGAGAGGGGAGGCTCTGAGAGATACAGGAGCCAGTATGACTATGGTGAGAAGTCAGCTGGTGTCTCCAGAGCAGGTGGTTCCCAATGTACTCCACCCCGCCGCGATGGCTGACGGCAGAATGGGCCACTATCCAGTGGCTGAGGTTCCCTTTGAGTGGGAGGGGGTTGCAGGTTCACTTCGAGTTGCCGTAAGCCCTGCCGTGCCAGTCGATTGTCTGTTGGGGAATGACATGGAGCACAACACTTGGAGAGAGGTGGAATACTGGACGCATTCTGCGATGCTGGGTACACCTGACTGGGCCTGTGCAAGCACACAGTCTGCGACTGCCCGGAGAGGGAGTTTGCCTGGGTTGGAGCCTGGAACAATGGCCCAACCCGCTGCTAAAAAGGGACAGACCCGGAGACAGGGAGAGCCTGCTCCGGCTTCCACACCCCATGTGACAGATCGGCCACCTGCGGTGGTGGACCAGGAGTCCGTGGAGGGGGAAGTAGACTCTCTGGAGGATTTGCCCATCCCTGCTGAGTGGCATGTGGAGGGAGGTCCTACCAGAGAGGAATTCTGTAAGGGGCAGAGGGAGTGCCCCACCCTTGAGGGACTGAGGCGACAGGCTGAAGCCCAAGCAGCAGGTGATGTTACGGGACACTACCATATTTACTCGGAGGATGGACTCCTCTACAGTGAACCCAAGGTACCCTTACCTGGTTCATCAAGGGCCTTGGTAGTCCCGCAGCAATACCGAGCCTTTCTGCTAGAATTGGCTCATGCTATACCTCTGGCAGGACACTTAGGCCAGGACAAGACCTTTGCACGGCTGGTCCTCCACTTTTACTGGCCTCAGATGAAAGTGGCGTCCAACACTTACTGTCGGACATGTGTAACCTGCCAGGCCAGTGGGAAAACAGGGGTGAAGCTAAAGGCTCCCCTGGAACCACTTCCAGTCGTTAGCACACCCTTTGAGAGGGTGGGCATCGACATTGTAGGGCCTTTAGATCCACCAACAACAGCTGGTCACAGGTTCATCCTGGTACTGGTGGATCATGCCACACGGTACCCAGAGGCAATTCCTCTGAGGACAGTCACTGCACCTGTGGTGGCTAGAGCCCTAATGGGGATCTTCACCCGAGTGGGATTCCCCAAGGAAGTTGTGTCTGACAGGGGGACCAGCTTACATGCGGGCAATGTGGAAGGAGTGTGGAGTGACCTACCGGTTCACCACTCCTTATCACCCCCAGTCGAATGGACTGGTTGAGAGGTTCAATAAGACCTTGAAGGGCATGATCAGAAGTCTGCCCGAAAGCCTGCGGAGGAAATGGGACGTCCTCCTACCCTGTTTGCTGTTTTCCTACAGGGAAGTGCCACAGAAGGGAGTGGGCTTCAGCCCCTTTGAACTTCTGTATGGGCACCCTGTACGCGGTCCTCTCAGCCTGGTGAAGGAAGGTTGGGAGAAGTCTCCCAGGAAACCCCCCCAGGATGTGGTGAGCTATATGCTGGCCTTCAGGAGCCAAATGGCGAAGTTGTGGAAGCAAGCTTCTGACAACTTGGAGACCAGCCAGGCAGTTATGAAAGAGTGGTATGACCACAATGCTCACCAGGTGGAATTGGAGCCTGGCCAGAAAGTGTGGGTGATGGAGCCTGGAGAGCTTAGTGCCCTCCAGGATCGCTGGACAGGCCCATTTGAAGTGTTGGAGAAGAAGGGTAAGGCCACATACCTGGTGGACCTTAAGACCCCTCGACAGCCCCTACGGGTGCTGCATGCCAACCGTCTCAAACCCCACCATGAGAGGCCCGAGGTCATGTTGATGATGGTGACTGACGGGGAAGAGGAAGCGGAAAGCGAACCTCTCCCAGATCTATTCTCGTCTCAAGAGAAGGATGGGTCAGTGGAGGGAGTGATTCTCTCTCCCACTCTAACTCCTGAGCAGCGGGAGGACTGCCGCCAGATCCTGGAGCAGTACTCTACGTTGTTCTCCCTTGTCCCGGGAAGGACTCACCTGTGTACCCATGATGTGGACACAGGGGACAGCCCACCAGTGAAGTCGAAGACCTACCGGCTGTCCGACAAGGTGAAGGCTAGCATCCATGGAGAGGTTGCCAAGATGCTAGAGCTGGGAGTTATTGAACCTTCTAACAGCCCATGGTCCAGTCCGGTGGTGCTCGTGCCAAAAGCCGCGCCACCAGGCACCACACCTGAACTGAGGTTCTGTGTGGATTACCGAGGACTGAACTCAGTGACAAAGACTGATGCTCATCCGATCCCTAGGGCGGATGAATTAATTGACCGGCTAGAAGCTGCCCAATATCTGAGTACCTTTGACCTCACTTCGGGGTACTGGCAGATCTCCTTGACAGATGGAGCAAAGGAAAGGTCAGCCTTCTCCACGCCTGAGGGACACTTCCAGTTTTGCGTGATGCCCTTTGGGCTCAAAAATGCCCCTGCCACATTTCAGCGGCTGGTGAACCAGGTCCTCTCTGGAATGGAGAGTTTCTCTGCTGCTTACCTGGATGACATTGCTGTCTTCAGTAGCAGTTGGGAGGACCATTTGCAGCATTTGCAAGCAGTTCTCCAGGCCCTGAAACAAGCTGGATTGACAATCAAGGCCAGCAAATGCCAGATTGGGCAGGGGTCGGTTGTGTACCTTGGACACTTGGTGAGTAGGGGGACTGTGCAGCCCCTGCAGGCGAAGATTGAGGCAATCATGGCCTGGGAACCCCCCAAGACACAGACTGAGGTCCGAGCTTTCCTGGGCCTCACAGGTTACTACCGTCGCTTTGTGAAGGGGTATGGCACTATTGTAGCGCCTCTCACAGAGCTCACCTCAAAGAAACAACCTCGACGGGTAGTTTGGACAGGAGCTTGTCAGCAAGCTTTTGTGAAACTGAAGCAGGCGATGTGTGCGGCACCGGTCCTGAAGGCCCCAGACTTCTCCAAGGAGTTCATTGTCCAGACAGATGCATCAGAACATGGCATTGGGGCAGTGTTATCGCAACTAAATGAAGAGGGCCTGGATCAGCCTGTAGTCTTCCTATCCAGAAGACTGCTTCCCCGGGAACAGAAGTGGAGTACAATTGAGAGGGAAGCTTTTGCGGTGGTGTGGGCTCTGAAGAAGCTGCGGCCATACCTGTTTGGCTCGCACTTCCTGGTTCAGACTGACCACCGACCCCTTCGTTGGCTGATGCAAATGAAGGGGGAAAATCCCAAGCTGTTGAGGTGGTCCATCTCCCTACAGGGAATGGACTTCCGGGTAGAACATCGGCCTGGAGTGGACCACGCCAATGCAGACGGTCTCTCCAGGTATTTCCACCTTAGTGATGAGGACTCCCAAGGGGTTGGGTAGTTCTCCCTACTTTCAGCTGGGGGGGACGCGTGTTAGACCTGTCTGGCTTTTTGCGTAGTCCCTCCAAATTATTATTTATTTTGTCCCCTTTTTGCCCCTCATACCCTTAATAATTTTTGTCCACTGACTTTTTCTAGGTGTTGGTCAAGGGGATAGGTGTTCTTTTTCCCCCTCATAGTTTTTCACCTCAGGCCTAGAGGCCTGTTCTGACAGGAAAATAGTTGGAGTCACAAAATGGTGGCTACCAACTGCCCTAACTGCCAAACCCAGAACTTGCCCATAGACTAGTATAGGGCGTTCCAGAACCTTCTGGTCCCTTCTGGACTCCTGAGGGTCAGCCTATAAAAGGCGGAATGCAGGTCAGCCATTTTGTCTAACCAGAGAGAGTCAGCTGGAGGACAGGCTGTAGCAGAAGGTGGGGGTAGGATAGTCAGAGGGTTAACCTACTGATTCACCAACCTTCCTCCCTTGGGTTACGTGACTTGTCCCCGCTTCATGGGATTCCTGGAGACCCTGGGCGCCTGACCAACCTCTAGTGGAGAGATAGGGGTGTGAGAAGGAGAAGGAGACTGTGGCGCTGTGGAGTGCAGTCCTCTGCCCAGTGGAGGAGACTCTGAAAGAATAACCCTCATCCCCTGAGACCAACCTCAAACCAGTATTGAGTGGTAAAAGGACTTTGTTAGGGTTAGGAAGTGGGAGCTGATGTGAGAAGAGGTCCAGCGCTTATTCCTACCTTCCTGGGTATTGGGAAAGGCTTGTGCCCTTGTGTCCCGGAAGGTCCTGGCCGGTCGTGCAGTCGGCAGAGCCCCTGATTTCCTTGTGAACTGACGAGGGGTGAGGGGTGCCGGTTTCCCTGAGGCAGCGCCGCCTCAGCTGTGTGCGGGACCCCGGGGGCCCTGGTCGCGTTGCTGTAGTAGCGCTACTGTGGAAAAGGAGAAGGTGGGCCCAGACACTGTCCAGGAAGCGCCATCGCGCATGCCCCGAGTGAGGAGAAGGTGGGGGGCAGTCTCTGTCAGAAGGCGCCATCGCGTATGCCCTGAATCGTGAAGCTATCCGTGGAAGGAGGGGCCGGGAAGTGAGCAGGCCCGCGTAGGAGACGCTTCAGGCGTCAGGTGATCGGGACCGACTCCCGCCTGGCATCGCTAATCTCCTGCATCTGCGCAATTGACCCGCTGGGAGTGTGACGCCCAGACCGGCGGGAAGAAGAACGACGAGGGAGCAGGTATCGGCGCTTCTCCGCTCCTAGTACCTCTTTCCCTGCTGGAGCTCCAACACGGAGGAGCAGCGCTGAGCAGTGGGGAAGGAGCGGAAGCCTGACACGAGTACCTGCGAAATTGGTGTTGTTTTCCCCGCGCCAGCACCGAGCTAAGCAGCTGGTCGGGGGAACTTAGCAGACTCGTCAGTTGCTGGCTGTCAGCCCAGATACCGGAGGACTGTGGCAGTACCGCTCACTGAGACTGTAAGGAGAGAGGGGTTGAAGGGGAAAGCTGAGCACTCCTAGGATTAAGCACCCCAGGGAATAGAGGAGTGGGAGTCAAGCAAAGGTCTTTCCCGTCTGAGGAGAACTAATCTCAGTACATGTGAGAAGTGCCCTAGCTCACTGTTATTCCGCCAATTACCGTGACTAAGTGGGTGAGGAAGAGTTCCTCATAGGAGCTGCAGGTGCTCATGTAAAGGCTTAAGAAAACCTCTCATTAAATGTGTATCTGTTGAGTGGATATAGGTGTTAAGGGAGGTAAAGGTTTAAATACTAAAGAGAAGACAAAGCCAGTAAAGTTTAAAGACTAATGTAATGAAATTTACTATTGTTGTTGTTTATTAATGCACGCTAACACTGCTGAAATAATGCTTCTGAGATAAGTTAGCATTACTGAATGTAGCATTTCTGACTTAATGACATCTGAATTTATTGAGCTGTAATTTTCCCACAGACAGAAAAGTAATATTAATTCTCCTGATCAAATGTGTAATCCTCAAGTGTGAATTCCAGAACCAAGAGAGCAAAGATATTATTTTTATAAACAAGTACTTAATTTTTCCAACATTGGTGTAGCGTCCTTTTTATGTGTTATTGCGTGGATTTACTGCTGGGTGGTTTGCAACCTTCACACTTGAGCCTCTAGTATTGTGTCTTACCCTAGGCCAGGCTACCCTAGGTGACCTGTCACCCCAGGTTCCAACAGGAAAGTATTGGATAGCGGAGGGGAACACATTTCTATTCCCACTCCAATGAGTGCAACAGTAGGGAAAGTTTTGGATAGCGGAGGGGCATTAATTACTATTCCCACTCCAGTGAGTACAACAGTAGGGAAAGTATTGGATAGCGGAGGGGTAAAAATTACTATTCAGACTCCAATGAGTGCAACTGTAGGGAAAGATTTGGATAGCAGAGGGGTAAAAATGACTATTCCCACTCCAGTGAGTGCAACAGTAGAAAATGTATTGGATAGCGGAGGGGTATAAATTACTATTCCCACTCCAGTGAGTGCAACAGCACAAAAAAGTGTAGTCTAGCAGTGAATCATAAATTACTAATAACATTTAAACAATTTAAAACAATCAAATAATCTTAAAAGTAAATGAACAATATTTTAAAAACATACAATTAAATATATTAAACATATAAAAATAACACATATTATTATGTTAATTACATATAACAAAAAGGTACAAATATTATATAAAATAAATTGATAAATACATTTAAAAACAATATTTATTTAAATAGAGCACATATTAACAAACACACAAATTATTTAAAACATAAATGTATTTATTTTATTTCCTACCTTATAACACCACACAAATAAAAAAAGACAGCAAAATTTTTATTTAAATTTATTTCCATACTTAACATGATTAATAATGAATTTAAAGTATATTATTATTAAAAAAAGATAATAAACCCTAATTGAGTACACATTCTTTAACACTATAACATCCAGAACACACACAAAAATTAATTACACCATTACCATATTTAATTACTAATTAATTAATGTAAATTTATTAACAAAGCATTATTAATTCTTCAATAAAAATTAAATTACTTCCCACCCTTCACACCTACAAACACCACAACATACACCCAAAATTAATTACCATCATTAATTACTAATTAATTAATTTAAATTAACTAACAACTAATTAATAATTCATCAATAACAAATTAATTACTTCCCACCCTTCACAAAATTTACACCTATAAACACCACAACACACATCTAAAATTAATGACACAATTGCCATAATTAATTACTAATTAAGTAATGTAAATTAATTAACAACTAATTATTAAACAATAATAAATAAAGTGTTACACATTTAACACAATAACATCATAATTGAACAAATATTAATAAATACAAATAATTTTCAATACTTTTTATATAATTAAATTACTTCTCACCCTATTCCCATATAAACCCACAACCCGCTACATAACTAAAAACACAAGTTTCAAATAAAACAAAATTAATAACTTCTATAAATAAACAATACATTTTATATGATTAAATTACTTCCCACCTATTCCCCTATAAACTCACAACCCGCTACGGAACTAAAAACGCAAAATTCAATAAAGATAATAATAATAACTACTAACATTTTAACACATAATAAAAATACCAAAAATTCTTATACAAAAATGTCACAAAGATAAAATATGTACTAAAATATATAACATTAATAAAAAATCTATATTTTTAACAACTATATTTTTACAAACAATATTAAACACTTCGATATTTTTTAAATCAATATTACTTACCTAAAATTGATATTCTTGACCACGAGGATTTTTTTGTCGATATTCCTGACCAACAATATTTTTACCACGATATTTATTCATTTCAATATTTCTTCCTCAATATTCTTTCTCTGCACCTGCATGTTGTTACCTGATACAGGGACTTAGATGACCCCGCAGTTTCTGTGAAATGACACACTGGTCAGAAAGTGGGACTCACGCAGTAACTTGGCATGGGCATAGATGGCATGGGAGTGTTAAACTGAGCTCCTGGGCCTCTTATGCAAACATGTCCAGGATCACTTCAGGGGGGTTTGGAATCTTGTCCCTCCCTCTTGCTCAGATATGCCAAAGAGCGTGTTCTTCCACCTGCTATTCACAGCTCACTCCTCAAGAAGTTTTCTTTAGGATGAGTGTCAGTGCTACATATATATTTGCTGACAATATATGGAAAGCGCTATTCCTCTGGCTTGCCTTTTTAGGTGGCCAGATGTGTGAGTGTTTTTAGGTCACAGCTGGTGATGGGTGTGCTGCAGGTATGGTCAATGAGCTCTTTGCCCAAACCCACATTGCATTGACATGAAATGTGAATACAAAAGGATTTTTTTCTTTCTGAGTCAGGGCAATAGATATTTTCATATCTTTTGATTTGGCAATGTGCAAATATGCGTGCTTTTTCGGTTGAATTTTTTTGTAGTGATATAGACACCTGTGTTCAACTGTTTTTAGTTCCTGTTATGACATGCCTCCTTTGTCAGTATTTCAGTTGTTCACTTTTTTTTTCCTTCTTTTGTGCAGTGTCTGTGTGTGTATGTTGTACTTGTGCCAGCTATCGGTGTAACTAGACTGTTGGTCTTTGATTTTACTTTTAGTTTTTCCTATGTTCTGGTGGTGTGACTCTCCACCTCTACTGATTTCTGTGTGATACCCCTGCAATTCCTCTGGGTCTCATGGTGCACTTCAAGTGCAGCCGCAGCCGGCAGTGGGAGTAAATGCAGGGCGGTGACGTAGGGAGGGGGAGGGGCAGGGTGGGGGGTTGTAATGTATGGATTATGGAGTTTTACAGGTAAGTAAACATTTAAATAAATAAAACGAATTTCGTTGCACGCACTGCATTGCATTTTGGGATGCAGTGTACTCACCGAAATTCGTTTTATTTATTTAAATGTTTACTTACCTGTAAAACTTCCTAACCCATACATTACAACCCCCCACCCTGCCCCTCCCCCTCCCCACGTCACCGCCCTGCATTTACTACCACTGCCGGCCGCGGCTGTTCAAGTCTTGGCTGGAGTAGATTTGTGCCTGGTTGCCTTGTAGTACTACTTGAACAGATCTGGGGCTAAATGAATTGGGCCTATATTTGTGGGTGAAGCTGTTGGATTTGACTTGCTCTCTCCTTGATAGTCCCCTTTGCGCTCCTATTTTGGAAGACATAATGCCAGTTCCCCGTGACGTCCTCTTCCCCACTCCCACGTTTGCATTATGAAGTAGGTATATATGTATTTACTGATATATCTGATCATTGGGTGGAATGGTTCAAATCGTTTCTGGAAAACAGAACGCAACCGTTCATGTCCAACAAGATTCTTTCACTCTCCTCACCTAACCAACTAGGAGTACCAGAAGGCTCCACCCTATCCCCCACTCTATTCAACTTATACGTCGAGCCACGTACCGATCTACTACAGCAGGCAAACATCTCCTACCACATGTACGCGAATGATACCCAACTTTACATCAAGATCACCTCCATCGAAGAGATAAAGACAATGACTCTAGCTCTCGAAAAAACAGTCAATGTTTAGCAACCAACTTCCTCAAGCTAAATTCACAAAAAAATGAATTCCTTCTAATCTCGCCCCCCAACAACTCCCGGGAAACAAAGGAGTAGACTAAAATTATCACTGCTCTGAACTGTGCACCAACATTGGTGGAATCTACAATTTCGCTTGGTATCACACTGGATAAGAACCTTAACATGCAAACTCACATCAACCTGATGGCTAAAAATGCTCGCTTTCACCTCAGCTATCTCAGAAAAATGAAGCCATTCATCGAAAACCCGGACCTCAAAACTGCAGTCCAGTCCTTAGTCATATCAAGGCTGGAATGCGGATGTTATACCCTCTCAGGGTTGCCTAAAATCTCAACCACCCCTCTAAAAGCCTGTCTCAATGCCGCAGGAAGACTTATAACAGGTTCTAAGAAATTTGACCACATCTCACCACACCTAAAGGCACTCAATTGGCTAACTTACAAAGTTTGTGTTCAACTAAAGATGGCTTGCATCACGCACAAGGCATTACTCCACAACACCCCACAATACCTAGCTCAGAAACCTACCTTATCTGGAGGAAACAGACACTCTAGGAGTGCAGACAATCTACTCCTGAAGCCCTCACGGTTCAACAAGATTAAAACCTCCAACAGAGCATTTTCGGGAGGAGCACCAAGAATCTGGAACTCACTTCTGCCATCAATCAGAAAAATCGTCCCAATACCTCTCTTCAAAAAGGAAGCAAAAGTATTCCTGATGAACAAATTCATCACTTAAATCTGGACAACCACCACTCTAACTCACAACCTCAAAACCTGACTACACTCGCCATCCACAGATAGTTAGATGCTAAGGCTTGCACAATCTCAAACTGACTTTTATCGCTCAGAATTACTCTCTTTTCTGCTTTTTCTTTGAACTAAGGGGGTCATTAGGATGGCAGACGGACCTGCGCCCGTCCGCCACCCATCGAGGTAGAGGGACCGTCCGCAGGGGCAGCGGCTGTCCCTCCATGCCAATTAGGATGTGACCGCGACCCTGGCGGTCACATCCCGTATCTTTAACCTTGCGGCGGGTGCTGCTTGAAGCAGCACCCGCCGCAAGTTTAAAAATGCATGCTTTGCATTTACATGCACAAAGTGGCAGGCACCGCGCGGTGCCTGCCGCTATGTGCATGCAAATGCAAGGGGGTACCATAGGTACCCCCATGTGCACCCCCACACCCTCTTCACCCTGGGGGCCCGCAAAGGGCCCCCAAAGAAAAGACCGTATTCCTTTTCGTGGCGGCATTGCCGCCACGCAAAGGCATGTCCTGCAGCATATCCTAATATTGCTGGCGGTGTCTGATAAACACCACCACCATATTAGTGCTTTTCCGCCACGGTCGGAGGCGACTGCGGCGGACTGCGGCGGAAAAGCGGAGGACGGTCTTCCCGTCCGCCGGTGACCCCCCCAGCCATCCTAATGTGGTGGGGGGTCTTTTCATTCACCGCAGCGGTGATTCAGCATCCTCCGGGCCGGCGGTGGCTTCCGCCGGCCCGGAGGATGCGGAATCACCGCAATCCTAATCGAGCCCTAAGTTATGCTGTATTGATCACTGTTAAGACATGATTTTTGTATGCCACAAGTGCACTATTTGTGATATATAATATTTTGTTTATTATGTAAAGCGCTCTGATACCCTACCTTGGGTCTGGCTAGCGCTATAGAAAACTCTAAAAATAAATACAAATAATCAAAAGGAATACTAGAGAACACCTGTGCTTAAAATTATGGCCGGATCTTTGTGAAAAGACAGTGGTTAATACACGAGATAGCACTTCTGTAATATTCCTCATTTCCTTGCAAATGGCTTAATGAATGGAGCCATCTTTTTGGGGGTTTGTTGACAACATGGGCTGATGACACTGAACCCATAATGTATCATTTCAATGTAAGTTTATATTTAGTGGAATGAATACCTTCTGTTTAAATCAGAACAAATTAATGTACATCTATTTCACACAGCTGATCAATTAAATGAGCAGATGTCTACCACATAAAGACATTCAATCAGTTGTCCTACATAGCCATTCATGCTTTGAAATTAAACAACAGGGCACACGTTGAAAATAAACTACAGTACATGAACTACATGCCACAGATTTAGACTTTCTCATTCTTTGCTACTTCACCAGCAATTGTCTCGTAGCATTTAAAAAACATATGCCTCATTGTACGGCTTCTATCCCCCTCGCTATTAAAACAACCTCTAGTGCCAACAAAAATACACCTACAAGCATATCGATAGCACTTTCCAACGTCCGCTCTCTCGGTAAACATCGACAGGATATAGCAGACCTGATAGAGGATAGGAAATTAGATATATTATTCATGACCGAGACATGGATTGACAATACATCTGGCCCAGATCTAGTCATTGCAGTCCCAAGAGGTTTTACAATCTATAGACACGATAGACAGCGTAAAAAAGGGGGCGGACTAGTGATCATCGCCCGTGATTCACTTAACGTGAGGACTACTGCTATCCCTTCATCCTCTTGCGAGGAAAAGCCCTGCAATTCGCCATTAAGCTATCCCCTTCTAAGAACTTCAGAGGGATTTTTGTATATCGACCACCTGGGCCACGGTCAGACTTTATCACGGATCTAAGCTCAATCCTGGAATCTCTGGCATTGGAAGATTCTCTAACAGTTTTGGGCGATTTTAACTTCCACCTAGACAAAGTAGAGGACAGGGATACCTTATCCCTTCTCTCAGACATGAAGACACTTGGTCTTCCCCTTCTGGTTAACTCCTCTACCCATGACGGCCGCCATACGCTGGATGGCATTTTCTCCAATCTGGAGGATATTCATATAAATCAAATCCTCCCTCTCACTTGGTCGGATCATTACGCCATCCTGGGTTCAATCACCATCTACGAAACACCTACTTCAAAAGTACTTATCACTTCCCGTCAACCGTTCAAAGCCTGGAATGACATAGACAGCTCTAGCCTGAAAATGCTACTTGATAATCCCAACCCCACTTTTTCCACTGACCCCAACACCGCCACCAAGCAATTCCACGACTGGCTGGGCACTGCCGCTAATTCACTGGCTCCCATCAAACAGGTGACTAGAAATAGACTAGCCCCCTCTGCACCTTGGATCACTGAAGAACTAAGAACCCAGAAACAACTTTGCAGGAATAAGGAGAGGCACTGGCGGAAGTCCTATAGCGAAGATAACAAAATCCGCTATAAGGAGACGTTGGTCAAATACAAAACCATGATCAGTGAGGCCAAGAAGAAGTACTTTAGTGAGCGGATAGAGCTAGCCAAAAACTCCTCTAAAGAACTTTATGATACCACCAAGCAGCTAGCAGGTTACTCCCCTGATCTGAACCCACCTCCCTCTCAATCTCTCTGTGATGCCCTGGCTACCTTCTTCTTTACGAAGGTCAATGACATCTTCTTGGCTTTCTTGAATAATACCAATACCCACTCTAGTACACACACTCCAACTCACTCTGAACCCAAGTTCACTCATTTCAAAGACATTACCAACGCTCAAACTGCGGAAATCATCACCAGGATTAAAACAGGTTCTGCACTTGACCCTTGCCCTTTTAAAATTCTCCCACCAATCATTGACGTTCTTATACTCGCCATCACTCAAATCTGCAATACCATGTTTAGATCAGGAATCTATCCAGACGCCCTCAAAAAAACTCTCCTTAAACCTCTATTAAAAAAGCCACATCTCGATAAGGAAGAACTGAAAAACTACTGGCCAGCAGCAAGCCTCCCATTCCTGGCAAAAGTCGCAGAAAAAGCAATGAATCTACAATTATCTGCTTTCATAGAGGAACACCATCTACTTGATAATACTCAATTTGGGTTCTGTCGGTTCCACGGTACCGAGACCGCGCTGATCAAAGCTGCAGATGATATTAGATCCATCCAAGATCATGGCGGAACTGCAGTACTAATACTGCTAGATTTATCTGCTGCTTTCGACACGGTCGATCACTTGATTTTGGTCGACCGTGTCGAAAACATGGGCATTCAACATGCAGCTAAGGAACTTCTGGCATCTTTTATGTCTGAAAGAACTCAGGCTGTTACACTGGCATCTTTCCAATCGTCCAACCTGTATCTGCCATGCGGGGTTCCACAAGGCTCATCCCTAAGTCCGACACTCTGTAATAGCTACGTGTCGGACCTAGCTAACATCATTCGAGCACATGGGATGAGCCTTACCTCCTATGCGGATGACACGCAGTTGGTCCTGGCCATCAAAAACGACGGCGATAGGGTGGCAGAGAGCTTTAAAGAAGGTATGTTGGCAATTGGGGACTGGATGGCCTCCAACTGTTTAAAACTTAATTCCGAAAAGACGGAAGTCGTCATATTCGGACAACTCACCCCCGGTTGGTCCTCCATATGGTGGCCCACGGCCTTCGGAACCCCGCCTAAACCCGCAATGAGGTGAGGAACCTGGGAGTGGTCTTTGACGACCATCTCAACTTTGTCTCGCATGCCAACCAAATCGCATCCTCAGCCTTCCATAAACTACGTCTAATAAAGAAAATCATCCCCTTCCTACCTCAAACCGCCGGGAAAACCCTGGTGACCTCTCTAGTGCTGTCCACTCTGGACTATTGTAACGCTCTTTTTGAAAATGCCCAGGTAAGGGTCATCAAAAAAATGCAAACCGTCCAAAACTCAGCAGCAAGACATTTGGCAAGAATTCCTAAACATAAGTCCATGACCGACACCATCAGAAACTTACACTGGCTTCCCATCAGAAGCAGGATTAAGTTTAAAACTCTCTGCATTGCATACAAGTCTCTGTATAATCAAGGACCCTCCTTTCTCAAAGAACAACTGATTCCCTACCGTCCATCTAGATCTCTTCGTTCCTCCACTCTTAATGATCTAGTGGTTCCCCGCACCAAAACTGTTTCCTGGAGTGATCAGAGTTTCTTGGTCTCGGCTCCGAAACTATAGAACACCTTACCCCAGTCAATAAAAATCAGCCCCTCACTTTGGTCCTTCCGCAAACAGCTAAAGACTTGGCTGTTCAACCAGTAACATCAGATCATACTCTTGCAGTAGGAGAATTATTTGCAGATATCTTAGCGCCGAGACGCCCACGGGCATTTGTTCACGCTTAATTAAATGTTATAAAATAAATAAATAAATAAAATAAATAAATATGTATCACATGAGTTGCAAATCCATAGTGGTTTACACATACTTGACCAGTGGCGGCTGGTGGTTTTTGAAAGTGGTGAGCCGAAAATGCTGTACCTTAACTGCAAAAATGGGTGTGGTTGAAATAAATGGATTCAAATGGTTGGTTTCACACCACATTTTTACTGCAAATTTTTTAAAAAAGGGGGATCCAAATATAGCATTTTGAAGCACAAGTGTGAAGAAAATAATAGAATCAAATCAATTCAATTCATGAAGCTTTATTCGGCACATACAAAATGACCATAAAAGCACAAAACATATATAATATAAATATTGCGAAATACAGAACAAAGAAAAAGATATCATAAAAATACAGACAGTATTCCTAAAATAGCATACTTTTACGTGCATTAATAGAACAATTTAAAAAGGTGGCAGTATAAAAACAGATATCAGCAGACTCCTTGTTAAATAACAAACTCATCGCCTGATTAACTGTACATGCACCATATTTAACAAACATGGGTTTCAAATAAACTAATTGAAAATTCATGTACAGTTTACAAATCAATAAAGAGTGCAAAGTGCTTTGTTTGGTAACGCCATCACACAGACACGGCCCAATTGGATGTTTCTTAAGGTTTGGCACGGCCACTAAGTGATGTGCTGCGCAAAACCTCAGCCTAGTAAGCACAAACCTATGGGATGGCCTAGTCACCATGGCTAAGTAACGTGGGAAACCTTAATTCGTGTTGTATTTACTGTAAAACATGACTATGGACAGAGATCCATAAGCTGAAACCCGTTTCCCTGCTTTTTGGGCCAGGAATGTAGTTTTCAGCTCTACTTTGGATATCTTAGATGCGGCACTAGGGTCAATCAATACATTTATATTAAATATTTCTAAGTAACAGTAGGCAACATATTTTAACTAAGGGATATTGCGAAATTTATCCAGTGATAAACAGTCCTCTATAATAGATCTATTAAAAGCCTTTTCTTCCTGAAGCCATATCGATCGCCATAGCATTAGTGGCCTCATTGATAATAGATCATCTAAAAAATGGATATCCAATTCCCGATGGATCAACTCAGGCGGGGCGGAGGAAGGTAAGCATAAAAGTTTTTTTTTAAAAGGAGTTCTCCTCCAATTGCAGGCTATGGGAGCACGTGTGACCCCATACCCCTGCCCCGTACATTGCAATGGTGACACATCTGGCTTGATAAATATGGAGCATATCCCTTGTGCGTCTGTCGCCAACTTTTGCCCCAAATCTAAAAACACCACGTGCATTTTCCGCCATTTTGTTACTAATATTGTTGAATTCATTAGCCCACTTTCTGTTTTTCAAGAAGGTTATACCAAGATAGCAGAATTTATCTACTTCTAGCACCTTTTCACCCTCGATATAAAAGGCATTAGAGGTTTTGCTTCTAACCCCACAAGTCTTTGTATGCGTTTTCCCCTTGTTGATAGACAGTTTTCTATCCTTGATAAAGTTGGAAAATCTATCGATCAGACGCTGTAGTCCGTGGGGTGTTCTTGAAAGCAGAACAGCGTCATCAGCGTAAAGTAACACTGGTACAGAAACGCCTTTAATTTTAGGGCCATCAGCATTTACGTCTTTTAAAATAGAGTCAATTTCATTAAGAAACAGTATGAAAAGTAGGGGGGCTAATACGCAGCCCTGCCCAATCCCTCGTTTAACCCTGAATTTCGGGGTGCATTCACCTTTAGTGCCATAGCGCACACAGGTTTCTAACTTTTCGTATAATCTAGCAAGAAAGAAGATTATTCCCTCTGGTGCTCCTAGCTGTAACAGGGTCGGTCACAGTATAGTGTGGTCGACCATATCGAAGGCACTACTGAGGTCTTCAAAGCAGAGGTATAATGAGCCCTGTTTAGCTTCAGTGTATTTACCTATCAATAAATCGAGGTTAATACACTGGTCAAGTGTTCCCCGACCCTTTCTAAACCCGAACTGGCTGTCGGCCAGGACGCCCTCTTGCTCAACCCACTCTTCTAGTCTAACCAACATAACTCTACTCATGATCTCAACTGAGGAGTCTAGAAGAGAGATGGGGCGATAATTTCTTACATCAGATCTGTTAGCCTTTTTGTGAATCGGGATTATGATGGATTCCCCCCAGGTTTTTGGTGCCACAGTACATACAGCATCATTAAAAACAATGGCCTAAAGAGGACTCTACAACTCTGTGGCTGCTTTATAAACTTCTATAGGGACCCCATCAGGTCCCTGTGCTTTGCCCCCCTTGCTAGCACCAATGCCAAGCTCGACCTCTTTAGCAGTTATGCCCAATGGAATAGTGGGCCATCTACTAGGGTTGTTATCGGCAAAGTTAGATGAACAAAAAATTTAGGAGAAATGTGAGACCCAGTCATGGCTAGATACATTGGAAGTTAGCTCAGGTATGTTTTCCTCCTTAAGAAAAGCGGAGTTAACTGTTGCCCAAAACAATGTGTTATTAGATAACTCCGCAGCTTCATTAAGTGAATCCCAAGCCTTCCTCCTCTTTAGTGCTTGCTTGTACGCTAGCCTTAATTTGACGATTGGGCTGGGGACCCTAGGCTTTTTTGCAAGAGCGTGCTTTAGCTTAATTAATAAACTGGTACACATATGGTCGAACCAACCCTGTCCATTTCTGCATTGTGTATTTTTAGGTCTAGTGAACCTGGCATCGATGGATTTATTAATGCCGTTAAAAGCAGTTAAAACCTGTTCGTGATCTGTATCAGTATCAAGAATAAGGGTGATGTCAATCATACTTTCTTTGACAATAGAACTTAACAATTCTTTAGCCTTCTCCCCACCCCATCTTATTCTTACACCATTGGGTCTGTGTGGCTCCACATTAGTAATTGTAGTACCCGCTTCCACAGTGCTTCTCCCCCACAAGGTACATTCCAAAATTATACAGTTGTGGTCACTTACAGATGAGACCTCGATCCTGGGGGGGGGGCACAGTATGGGATAATATTCGATGAGACAATCACATGGTCGATAACTGAACAGCTCTGCTTGTTCTTAAAGTTAGGAATAGTTTGACCCAGATCATCTTTAGCAAAATCTAAGATTTCCAGGTCATGGCAGCCCATAAGCTTGTGTAATGATTCGCCGTAGCTGTTATGTCTAAAATGCAAGTCATCTAAACCAACATTATTGATAACCCCACAGACCTTTTGGGTAGACAGTTCACACAGCGGTAGGTTAAAATCGCCCACCCAGATAAAATCAAATAAAACATTTAATTCTGTGCTAAAATTATCAATTACACTAGCTAAATCTTTGACTACTGTCATCCTAGAGTTATCAAACACATTATTGTAGTAATTAACTAGTAATATATTGCGCCCTTGCTCTGCGATAAGCCAAAGGATCTGTAGGTGCGCACCCACGCTCAAGTACCTTTTTACTACAATTTGTCGCTTAATAGAAACCAAGATCAGAAGACCACCTTTAGCTCTCCCTGAGGTTGAACCTTGTGCCACCAAACTATAAGAAAGAAACCCCTCATAATTTACATCTTCCCTACACCAAGTTTCCTGGAAGCAAAGAATATCATGACTATTGATAAAATCTTTCCAGCCCAGAACATTCCCCTTAGATTTTAGTCCAGCGATATTCCAACTAACAATTGTAATGCCATTAGCATGCATAGTACTTATTGTATCCGATGCAACAATAGTATGTGTACCATCCCCCGCCTTTGAGTTACCATTTGATGCATCCCCACAGTCATTGATCGCTATTGGACCACCCGTCAAGATTTGCTCTGGGACTGTATGCAGGACGTTTGACTCAATTGCCTGACTGTTTATGATCGCCCTTACAGGTGAGCCACAGCCCTGTAAATGTCAGTCATTTGTGTCCAAGGAACTTAGAGCTTGGAACCTGTTTTGCATTGTTAATTCAAAGACAGGGCGGTGAATAGGTATAAAGGGTCTGCTTCTGCTGGTATCAGGAGATGCTGCAGTAAGGTGACTATAGAAATAGCCGAGTGGGCACGCATATACACTATTCGCATCATATACTAGGGAAGCTGCTCTTAACAAGGCTGTAGCAACGTGTTGGAGGTGTTTAAAATTAATAACACCCTACAGGTCCTTCTAGATGGGCCAATCCAATTTACCCTTCTGGTAGATAATATTTGATCAGAGTAGGCAATTGGAAATCCACATTGCTTGTTCAGCCATGAACCTGTTTTATTTTTGAGTGATTCATGATATTCCTGGTGGGGCTGGGTGGTATGAGGATCGTTAGGCGGAACATTGGTCAGGACGACCACATAGGGTGCACAGTCAGGGGGGAGATTAATAAAAAAGCTTTTCTTTACTTCTCTAAAACCCAATTTGCTCTCTGGTGCTGCTATAGCCTGTTGAATGAATGAATGAATGAAAAAGCTTTATTCGACTTTAAAATACATAAAATCATAAAAGCAACAAGTTCATTACATAAGCGGAATAATTTAAAAAATACATATATTTTAGCAAATAATTAAGCTTTTCCTTTTCTTTAAGATACTTTTTAAAAAAACCAGCATAACAGCCACACAAGTTACATCATTTAAGGATACTAAAAACAGTAAAGCTGGGCGACATTGCCTCCAAGTACCATGTTTTTTTAAAAGTGGTTTGATCCATCTAGACCTTTCCAACATAGAAAATTTGCAAAAACAAATTACGTGCAGTGTAGATTGGGTAGACAAATTGTCACATGGGCATTTACACAGATTTCTTCCCCAATCATTTACTTTAGGGAATGAGATTAAACGAAAAAAGACATCAAACCTGAATCTTGTTAATAAATATCGGTCAACGGCCTCCAGACACCAAATCAAGTAAGGCTGAATAGTATAAGTGACTAGGGTGAGTTGATGCTGTATGACAAGTTTTTTGTTCAATTCCACACCTAATCTCAGGGATTCAACATGATACCAGCACAGCTGCTTCAAGTCCTTTCTTGAAATCTTATGCAGTGAATCTGGTTGGTGGTAATACTCTGGTCTTCCTAGATCCCTGGTAAATTTAAGAATATACATCAGCCAAGGTATCTTACTGGCCCTGTCCAGCCCCATGCCTGTTTATTCTTACAATTAATTGGTATTGGATCAGGCATAGCAGCTTGAGTTACGCTTATTCTCTCTCTGGGTGGGTTAGATATGCTTTTACTGGTTCCATGACCCTCTTTAGCAGAACCCTTGGCGGCAACCTTAGATCTTTCAGCCACGGCCAAATGTGTTTCCAGAAGACCTCCTAGTCTTTTAACTTCTAGGGAAATAATATCCAATTTAAGCACTAGGGGTTTAATGATCTCTTCCACCTTGGCTTCAATAACACTAACTAGAAGATCAAGTTGCTCAGAATTAATTTTAACTGAGCCTTTTCTTTCCAATAGTTCAGAATCACCCAAGGGGCTTTTTGGGGGTGTTTCTACTCTTTTTTTGCTACGATTTGCTCCACGTTTGATTTGTAGTTTCCTACATGCCCTCACCGCCCTAGGGACCGGTGGGCACTGCTACGTTGCCTCATTAGATACATCCAGGGTGTCCTGATTAGAATCAGAGTGGACCTGGGCTTCGGTCATAACAACTACCCTATTATCCAGTTAAAAACTGTCATCGTTTATTAATGCAGCCGGTGGGGTGGGAGTGGTTGGGGGGCAGGAGGACTCCCCCATCCTAGCGAAGCTCTCCGGTCATTATTGATTTTGTTAACAACTTTCACTAGGTAGTTATCTAGAGTAGCTAACACAGGTGTGGTTTCATCACGTTTCTGTTTAGACATGGTCAAATCTGGCGACAAGCGCCCTTAAATGTTTGAATAAGTTTAAAAGAACAAAGACTATCATGAATGTCAAAATATACTAATACCAAAACCTAAGGCCAAATATGGTAACTAAAACTGGACAATGTCCATAGTCAATAAAAAAAAAATCTCACTTGGAGGGAGTGAATAGCCTCAGCAGCAAGACCAAAATCTGTGGCACAGGACTGCCACTGACTGTCCCGCCCTTGTCCCGGGCTTCTCCCGGCTCACACCCGCGCGTGATCCCGCGACGCAGGGGCTGTACTCCTTTTAGTGCACCTCCTGGCGGGAGAAATGCGGGCGGCGGTGGCTTTCGCGGCTGGGGCGTATGGGTAATGTAGTTCTGGTGCCCCTGAGCCCTCCTCATCTCTGCAACCGCTAATGGATGTGGGCTGCGGCGGCGGGAGAGAGCCAGGAGATGGCTGCGGCGTTCGGTCAAAGAAAGCGGCAGGTGAGGCTCCAAGTATGCCCCCAAGCAACTAAAATCCCCCGCTCCCCCGGGGCTGTGCTCCTTTTAGTGCGCCTCCTGGCGCGAGAAATGTGGGCGCCGGCGGCTTCCGTGGCTGGGGCGTCTGGGTAATGTAGTTCTGGTGCCCCTGAGCCCTCCTCCTCTCTACGGCCACTAACGGATGTGGGCTGCGGCGGCGGGAGGGAGCCAGGAGATGGCTACAGCTGTCGGTCAAAGAAAGCAGCAGGTGAGGCTCCAGGTATGCCCCCAAGCAGCTAAAGTCGAATCAAATCCAAAATGGGCCCAATCCTCAAACTGGTCTGCTTGCAAAATGACCCCCAAACCAAGCATGTACAACCAACGGAAACAGGCCCTCAAAGTTTTTCCCACCTGTAACACATCTCTGAACCACCTATGTTTTCATTGTATATAATAATGAAAATGCTGCAGTTTGTTCTTATTTATCTTATGCAACTTACAACCATTGACAAATCCTATACTCCTGGCTGGTTGTAGGTTTAATGTCACTCGCATTATATATCTGGAGGCAATGACAGAAGAAGCAAAATCATAAGGTGGCAATAGTAGTGAAACTTAGACCAAATACCTGTTTCTAGGGTATTTTTGAGAAAACTATATGCAACACAACTTGCTTTAAAAAATACTTTATATTAGAATTATCCCCAAAAATGCTTTAGTTGAAATAATTCTGTTTACCCAATCAAGTTTTGACATTCATGTGTGTTTCAGGCGTTATAGTTATAGCAAAGTAAAACAAATCAATGAGCACAGGAGATAAATGAGAACCAGGACTAGGTTGTCCCCACATCACTCAAACCCAATGGAAACACAAGTAGGTCATTGTCACCATCTTCAAAGTGCCTTAGCCTTGAGAGACAGTCAATCCAAACAATGGCAAAACATGAAAAACACAGGCAAGGCTGTGGCAAAATTGGGTTGACCAAGATAAATAAATCCATCAATCAATCCATAAATCCATCCATCGATAACATAAGACACAAAGGCAGGCACAGCCATATCAACGTTCCATTAACAAAATGCCGGATTTTCTCCATGCAGTAAACTGCTGAATGCCTTGAAGAACCAGTGTTTTTAACAGAAACATTTCCAGGTTCTGGAGCTACCATTGTAACCAATGTGGTGAAACGTTTTAAAGCAATCTTAAATGCATACCACAATGGAATTGCAAATTAAAGAAGTATAATATGCCGATTTTCCCCTGAGAAGTTCCAAGAGCCAGAAAAAGTAAATTGCGAGTTGTCCATAATGTCACTTGACATCCCAGTGTGCACAACACCAGCAGGCAACACGAGAATTAAACACCCACTCTCTTCTCACACTCACACATTCACCCCCCCCCCCACTCTCCTCTTATAGAAAAAAACTGAAGTTTATCTTCTTTGTGTCCTGTAAATGGTGTTTACATTATTTGTAGCCTAAATACTTTACAACCAAGTCTAGGTTTTAAAGACAAGCGCTTGAAATACATTAACAAAAAAGCAAAAAACTCGTAGGTGTCTTGATTGTATTTAAGCATTCATAGTATAAAAAAAATGCAGTTTCTTCTATAATTAAATATTTCACTAATTGACACTAGCTTAAAAATAGTATGTGGCCAATGCTGATCAATCCAGGCATGGCAAATAAATCACGTTATTTTTCCCCCAAAAAAATATCTTCATTTTTATGGAAAGGACTGCCATTTTGAGAGCACATGTGTTTTTCTCATTAGCTTTCACCATAACTCCATAACTCTCAATTTCTATCCTGCATAAACAATCATTTTTAATTAAGAGTTGCTATAACTATGCATGCTCCTGATATTCATCTGCATACTATTGCTTTCAAACAATGTATTTGTATTTCTAATTTCTGGTGCTTTCGTTTGCTTTGCAATGGAACATCTATCTCATGGTTATGAGAATCGTATCCCATGTGTTTATGGCCGTGTTGACCTTCCTGACACAAATGCCCTTCAAAGCGGTACAAAAGAGGGTGGTGATGGACGGAGCATCTGAACCAATCAAATACTCACACCCAGTCAACAGATCTGGGCTTAATCCATCACCGTTCTTTAGCCCACTCTGCCACCCCAGTTCAGATATGGCCATATGCAAATCAGTCTGACCCTGTGCCTCATGGGAACAGTCCAGCCCGAACTGCCAAGCCATGCCTTCCCTGGACCGGAAACAAGCTTCCGAGGACCGGTTTCTGGCATTTCAGCCGTCTTCAGCCCGGCTTGCTTGAATCCAGTGGCAAAGTGAGCAAGGGACTCACGTCTGAGCATACCCTGCCAACTTATGGCGAACAAAGCGGTGCAAAAGAGGGTGGTGATGGACGGAGCATCTGAACCAATCAAATACTCACACCCAGTCAACAGATCTGGGTTTAATCCATCACCGTTCTTTAGCCCACTCTGCCACCCCAGTTCAGACATGGCCATATGCAAATCAGTCTGACCCTGTGCCTCATGGGAACAGTCCAGCCCGAACTGCCAAGCCATGCCTTACCTGGACCGGAAACAAGCTTTCGAGGACCGGTTTCTGGCATTTCAGCTGTCTTGAGCCCGGCTTGCTTGAATCCAGTGGCAAAGTGAGCAAGGGACTCACGTCTGAGCATACCCTGCCAACTTATGGCGAACAAAGCGGTACAAAAGAGGGTGGTGATGGACAGAGCATCTGAACCAATCAAATACTCATACCCAGTCAACAGATCTGGGTTTAATCCATCACTGCTCTTTAGCCCACTCTGCCACCCCAGTTCAGGCATGGCCATATGCAAATCAGTCTGACCCTGTGCCTCATGGGAACAGTCCAGCCCGAACTGCCAACCCATGCCTTCCCTGGACCGGAAACAAGCTTCCGAGGACCGTTTTCTGGCATTTCAGCCTTCTTCAGCCCGGCATGCTTGAATCCAGTGGCAAAGTGAGCAAGGGACTCACGTCTGAGCATACCCTGCCAACTTATGGCGAACAAAGCGGTACAAAAGAGGGTGGTGATGGACAGAACATCTGAACCAATCAAATACTCATACCCAGTCAACAGATCTGGGTTTAATCCATCACCGTTCTTTAGCCCACTCTGCCACCCCAGTTCAGACATGGCCATATGCAAATCAGTCTGACCCTGTGCCTCATGGGAACAGTCCAGCCTGAACTGGCAAGTCATGCCTTCCCTGGCCCAGAAACAAGCTTCCGAGGACCGGTTTCTGGCATTTCAGCCGTCTTCAGCCCGGCTTGCTTGAATCCAGTAGCAAAGTGAGCAAGGGACTCACGTCTGAGCATACCCTGCCAATTTATGGCGAACAAAGCGGTACAAAAGAGGGTGGTGATGGACGGAGCATCTGAACCAATCAAATACTCATGCTCAGTCAACAGCTCTGGGTTTAATCCATCACTGTTCTTTAGCCCACTCTGCCACCCCAGTTCAAACGCCCTTCATGCACAAACAAGTTTTAGGCCCCATATGTTTCACAGATTATACTAATCTCACACACTTTTTACAGCAAAATATTGTACAAATGCTAATTTCAGTCTTTACTCCCTCTTGCTAGTGACAAGTACTCCGACAAGATCAGCAATAAAAGCAATCTTTCTACTCAGATCCCTCCCCAGCCCCCCCTCTCTCCCAGCGGAGAGTCTGATGAGAAGATAATACGTTTTTATATGAGCACATCTCTTGGAAAGCATTTTGAAAATGTTGCCTTTCACCTCCTCAGAATTAGCTATTGATCCAGTGGTGCTATTGTTATCACTTTCCACAACAAAACTAACTAACAGACAACGCTTATCCCACCAGTTGAGTGATTGTTGGGAACAGATTCAAGACAGTGAGCTGTAAAGTTCAAGAGATGTACAAATAATTATACATGAGCATGACATGATAAATGCGTTGATATATGGACCACGTTTGTATTTTATTCCCTCTTCGCCCCTTTGTTGTCTTACTCTATCTAAAGATGACAGGTTAGGAGGGAAAAGTAGTGTAATGAAGTAACCAGGCCAATGCTGAATGAATGGACAGAGCTAACATGTTAGAACCCTTCAGCTGTGTTCTACTTTTAGCTTCTCACTGCATCAGAGATGTTGGCTTCTACCAATATATAATGCATTTATTACCGACCTGTATTAATAACGTATCAGAGTATTGACTATCAACGTATCTCCAAGGATTTTCAGGAGAGTGAACATAGTAAACATGTTCTTCCCTGTATATGCTTTCCTTGGTGATAGGTTGAAAGCTTATAATATGGGTATAAGATGAATGCAGGTCGGTGATCTTCAACTTCATATGTCTGCGCCTCCCCTCTAAATACATATTACTACATTTGTGTACTTCTTGGCTTTACTTTTCACACTCCACTGCTGGGACACAGGCTGTGTTCTCCGCTTTTGTGGATAAACTGCAGCTGTTCTGGAAACAGCAGAGGAATCCCCGCCAATACCTCTGCTCCAGCTGTCAGCCTGAGAGGACAAGGAACTGTCACCTGTTCCAGTCTCTTCCGGCCTCCTCCACCCCCGTGGCTGCCTCCCCCAGCCGAACCATCTCGACGTAGAGAATCCCTCCTGCCGATGCCCCCTCCCCCCACTGTTTCTCTCTCTATCCAGGTGTAGCTCAACTTCTCCATACCTCTTAACGCCTCCGGTACATTTTACAAGCGTCACTGAAACCCATAGCTCATGCACAACATGGCTCAAAAGCGCCAAACGCAGACTTTATTCCAAGTGCATCAGCACCGAGACAAACACTTCTCAGATGTACTTTCATAAAATATCGATCCCTCTCACAGCCTCACAGAAAGATCAATTTAAATAGAGGTATACAGTTTACAAGCAGCAGCCACAAAAGAACAAAAGAGAAGATTCATAAAAACGGCACTCAGACCTATTCTGCGTTATAGTTCAGTGCGGAGAGTGAGACCAAGATACCATACGTGCACCTCCCGCCCATCGTGCAGTGTCAGCACTGAGATCCACACACGACCCCGCCCCCCATGAACCTCAGTTCTATCCTCCAGTACCCAAATGTTCAAAATACTGAAAGCAATATATATCCCAGGACTCCGATCCGCACACTGCCCTCCCATACAGCCCAGTCCTATCTTCAGCACCCACTTAGTTGTGCTCGCAATAGAGGTGGGGGGGGGGGGGGGGGTGCACAGGGTGGGGGAGTTTAAAAGTAAAATACAAACCTACCTGACTGGTCCAGGGTCCCACGTTGGCGCCTCTAAGTTCTGGAACAGTGACATGAATAACCCAGTCCTGCGCGGTGTCTGGAGACTCAGACAATCCAGACACTGCATTAGCAGCGCCAGGATACTCTCTGCCCATAGAAGACCGGGGGTTGCTGCATGAAGCAACCCTCAGCCTCCTAAGGGAAGGCTAGTAGTGCGCATGTTCGGCTGATTGTAACAATGATCAGCCCACAACGTAACATGTGCACTATTTGCTGCTGCACTATGCTACCCTGACCTGCAGGCTGTCACTCAGTCAAACACCAGCCCCACCCGAGTCGCACCCCATTAGCGTCCGATTGACTCGGGCGTACAGCGTCAGTGAGCCGCAGCCGCGACTCGGGACGCGAGTTAATGTATTTTTCATTATTGATGAATGTTAAGTGACTGTATTTTCTAGAAGATGGGCCAAGGTTAGTGGGGCAATGCCCCGGCGCCCCAATGGACGCACCGCCACAGGTCATGACTCATGGAAGAAGTAGGCGAGGTTCGATTACTTGAGGAATAAGAACATGGGAGAAAGGCAAATTGAGATTGCTAAGATCCTGGACACTATGAAACAGGTTAATGAGAGGCTAAAGCTGAGCGACAAGAGACAGGTCTTTCAGAAAAGACAGAATAGGGCAGCCAATCAGATTTGCCGTAGAACCACATTCGGGTAATTTAAGAAGCTGGGTGGCAGTAGCAAGTTGCCTCACAACTGTTTGGTTGTATGGTTCCTGCTCACTTAAGGGCCCATTAGGATAGCAGGGGGACTTTAGTCCACCGGCCATCCTCGCCGTGCTGGGAATGGCTGCCAGACGCGCAGAGGACCCGCACCGCTAAGTAGGATGCGTCCGCCCTAGTCCAAGCACCCAATCAGTTCAAAAACCCTAGCCCTTAAAGTAGTCCCACCCCAAGTCCAAGCAACCAATGGCACAGGAAGCCCTTGTCCCTACTTCCAATAGAAAGCCTAACCCTACTCCTAGTCCCACAACCAGTCCAGCAACCAATCACACCAGAAGCCCTAATCGCTACTTCCAATTAAAAGTCAAACCCTAGCCCTAAGATGGCGCCTATTTAGAACTGATATCCGTCATCAGTTTCGATGACGACTGTAAGTGTAAAAGAGCACTTCAAGATGGCACCTGAGCTAGACGCCACTCACCGCCACACACTTGTTGCTTTTTGCCACCACGATACTTTGGTAAGTTATACTGCCCGGCTCTATTGTGTTACGCCTACGATTTGCAATAAGGGTGGGTTTTTAACATTAGTAGCTGAGACAATACATTTTTTGTCTTTGTGGTGATTTTGCTTTATAACTTTGTTATATTTCTTCATAGCAATCCTTGGCGCGTATCGACTTTTTGGTTGTGAGCTTAATAACCGAAATGTGATGTTTTGTTCTTTTTTCTTTCTGCAACAATAGATGCAATGTTTAATTTTGCGGTTAACTTTCATGTTGCAGGTTCGTACTCGGTTTACTTACCGGGATCTTTTAAAAAATATGCCCATCTGGTCTTCATCTTTTATATGAGGTGATGACCTCACCTTTAAGGTAATATATAATGCCTTTAATATTTTTAGAACCCTGCACTTTAGCCTTTAAACTAATTGTAAGCAGTTTGGCCGGTGCGTGCCTATTCGTAATCATGTCCATATGCTGAGTTTCCTTGAGGTTTTTGACGGATTATTTAAATAATAGTGCCGTTTTGCTCGTTCTTATACTCTCTTATGCACAGCTACTTCAATTTTCTTCTTTTTTTTCATATTGCTTGTACAATGGTCTGCAATATCTTTTTTATTCAACAATGTTGCAGACTCTAATATTTGTCTGTTTCTGCCGCTTATCTTTAATGTTATTCAACAATGTTGCAGACTCTAATAATTGTCTGTTTCTGCCACTTATTCTTAATGTTTCTTTTAGTACTTCTTACTTAGATAGGATTCCCTTTATTTATAATGAAAGAGGGTGCGCTGATGTGGTATTCATATGCTCCTCTCTCAGTACATGTTATAGCTATCAGTATTGTTGTTGTTTTGGTCTATGCAAATTAGTCATCTTTGAGCATATAACCTGGTATCTATACCTTTTTCTTTTGTGTGCTAATAATGTTGTGCTTCCTGTTTAGGAACCTGACCAAGGATGGGCGTATGGCTCTTGGAATGACTACTCAAATTTTTCTTTTACTCTTAGAAATATATGCATATCTTTGGTAAGTTTTTTCGTGGTACTTTTTGGTGTTCTTTTTGGCCCTTTTCTTATGTAGGTCTCTTCTTTGTGTGTGCTATGGGCGTTGATATCTATATACTTTACACACCTATCTCTGCTATGGTGTGCTCATACACTCATTATCCCTTTGAGCACTTATGCGTTCTTTTTTGCGAGAGCATTTGTGTCTTTTTTCACCCTCTTTCTACTATTTGCTCACTTGGTGATGGTGTAGGCTCTTTACCTTCTGTGAGTTCTTGCTTTGTTATCTGTGGTTTAGCTATGTGCCTTTTTTGTGCTGAATATAGGGTTCCTACTGTGTTACTCATAGGCTATTTCATGTTTGTTTTAGCCCTGACGAAGTCCTTTGGCATACTAGCCGAACGAAACACGTGTTGGTAAGATCTTTTTGCAACCCCTTGATTGAGGAAATCTAAATTAACAACTGTGGCAAGAATTTGATTTGGTTACCCTGTGGTTGAAAAGAAATGAGAACTGTATTTACTCAGAAGAAACCATGAAAAAGGAACAATAATTAAGAGAAGAAAAGAAACTCAACATTGCTGAAGAGAGTTTGTTAATGATATGTACACTGATTGATGCTAGCTTTGCTCAGGTTGGAAATTGTGTTAACCCTAGCCCTAGTCCCACCCTAGTCCCAACAACTAATAACACAGGAAACCCTAGTCCCTACTTCCAATAGAAATCCTAACCCTAGCCCTAGTCCCAACCATACATTGATTGAATCACAGACCCAGAAACCAATCAGAACACTCAAATACCCAACCAATGAGGACACAAACCCTAATCCAATAGAAACATCAGATACAACCACCAATCAGTGTACACGTGTTCCAATCAATATCAGACTATATAAGGTACCAGTGACCTCAGAGAAGGTTTGCTGCCCAGGGAGTTGGAAACTGCTTTTCCTGTTCAGAATCTCCTAGGAGACAGACAGGCTCAATCCATACTTTGGACTTCTGCAGGTAAAGGTCTCACTAACTTAAAATCTAACAATACTGTTTGAATAAAACTTTACAGCTTCTACTGGCCAAAAAACGAAATGCACAGTCCCTAGTAAACACAGTTTAAACAGCTCACAGAAGCACCTTCTGATGTGGAATATCCCTTTTGCAGGGGTGGTGAGGCAGGGGGGCTGGTTTCACTGGCTTGTGAACACAAAATGGTGGCTGGGGGTGCACTGTTTTAACATACAGGTCAGCACAGAGCAAAGGAGAAATTTGGAGGGAAAACTGAAAGTCATCAGCAATGAGAGGGAAAAACTACTGAGTTTGGACTGCAAATCCCACAATTCAACACATTAAATGGAAGCAATCATGGCCAGGAAAAAAACACAAGTTTAAAACACAAAACAGGTGATAAAATATCCATTCACAGGCAGGTTAAAACTACAATTTTTAAACTGTAACAACCACAGGCAAAGACAGAAATCACAGAAAGGGAAAATCGTTTTTTTTAAAACTTTTGTTTTGGGGAAGAGACAGCACTAGTCTGCTTCCTTACCACTATCAAGGACAGCGTCAAAACCATCACCAGCTCAGCGGCAGAAAACAGCCGCCAAAGCGGCGAGTCAAGCCCGACAACACGCCCCCGAGAATTCCAATAGAAGTCCACATTCTGGTGTGAACATGGGCTTCTATTGGAACCCTCCACGGCACACCATCAAGCCCACCATCGCAGCCTCATATTGTGCTCCAGCTCCACCCCGTCGGCAATCATAACAATTGCCGACCAGCGGAAAATCGGCGGATGCAATTTGTGTCCGCCGCGATACCCCACCATAATAATATGGCGGGGGTAAATCAGGGTGAGATGGCGGGCAGATCGCCACCGTCAGCCCTGCGGTGGTGATCCGCCCACCATCATAATCACCCCCAAAGTGTGCTCAATGTTTTGGCGTTTCCCTAAACCTTAGTTTGTTTATACCATTTTCCCTCAAGCTTTGTGGATATAGACCAGCATTCAATTGATTTACAAAATCTGTTGATATTCAATGTGACCACCACTTCTCTGTCTCTCCTCCTGCTCCTGAGCTCCTTTGAGAAAAATTACAATATTCTCCTAAACCTCTTAGTGTTTCCCAAACTGTGTGAACGATTTTGGGGTGCTTCCTAAAGTCCAGGCAAGTCCAGGCAATAAATAAAGATGCATTTATATTTTCCATTTATTGTGAAACATTTGCTGCCGCTTCATAGACAGAGGTAAAATATTCTCTTATGTCTTCTGCTGCTTATTTTTTAACACACGGACTGGCTTCACAAATCCTCTCACTTTGCATCAGAGAAAGAAAAATACAGTGAATTATTTGACAATCCTGCTTGGGTACATGAAATGTGAAAGGAAAATTGTAGGATGTAATTTTTTCTAACACAACAAAACGTAAATACCTGTAAATAAACCCTCAGCAGCTAGGAAAACAAAATGAAGCACAATATTTTGTAATTCTGAAGGGTGATGGAAACAAAGATTTTAGTAGGACCAGAACTAATCGAGACACTTTACTTGAAGATGCACAAATACAAAATATTCACTGAAACCTGATTTCCACACATCATCATTTGTGTGCAATATAGTTTTATCTCTAAAACTGTATGTCTGTGCAAATTTAGTGACCATTTCAATGGAAAATGTGTTGTCTGCAAATAACAGTGCCTACCACATGATGCTTTATTTACATTAAAAAAACTCCCCCTCCTCATGTCCTTTAAAGGTAAGTGGATCGCTAAAGTTTGTTGTACTAAGATGTGGGTCATGATTCCTAAACGTTTGAGAAGCACTTGCCTATACTAATTATAGCAATTAGCTTGGCCTGGGTATTTAAAGGGACATTCTCATATGGGGCACAAGAGAGGCACCATTGTTATCAGTATGTAATTGTAACATTGGAACGAGTGGTGCTTACAGTAGTGTTTTCTCTATGCAATGCTTCTGCATTGGTAACCTATTTTACACAATATCGAAGATATGCTGCTTTTGACAGGCTTAGTTTAACAGAAAAATAAGCTTTCAGAAGCATTTTACTGCAAAACATCTCTACCTTGACGGGGCAAGACACAGTGATGCAATTCTTACACAAGGGGCGTGCTCATTTACTTCTTCTTCACAGGCACATATCCATTGAAAATCCACACAAGGCATATTTTAAAGCAAATTCTACACCTGTCTTACTATGCAGTCTGCAGGTATTCCCTTTTCTTTAGGGTTTAACAAGCTCATTTAGCACCTGCTCTGAGCAGGTGGTAAAACTGTGCAGGAGGCTGTGGTAAAAGTGTGTTGTAAGGCGTGGTTGGAATGAAGAGGTAAGGAGTGTGACGTAAGAAGTAGAGAATGTTGGCTGGCAAGAGGGGGCAAGTAGTGCTTGCCCTGTTCCTTGTTTGAGGTGTTGGGAGGGGTCATAAAAGGGTCCGGGAAGCCCAGCAGGCTTTTCCAACAGTGATTTTAGCTGCTTGATTTTCCAGATAGTAAAATATAATTCACTGTTTCCACACCCAGTAAATCTGTGTGCAGGTACACTAGACCTCCTATAATTGTGCTGAACATAATTCCAAGTGGAAATTCTGCTCTCCACTGTGGCCCAATCAGGGCCCATATCTTTTATGGTCACCTTGCAAGTGGCTGACTACAGGCAGAGGTAGCGTGACACCATGAGGCACAAGCAGCAATGGAAAACACAAAGGAGGTCGTTAGTGGAATGGGACCGCCCGCCATTGGTGCGGGGGTCCCGTTGGTGACATTAGGATGTGCCCGCCACACTGGCGGGCACATTCTGCATTCTTGACATTGCAGCGGGTGGTGCTCTCACCAGGCATGGCAGCATGGCAGGTAGTGTGGCAGGCATCGTGCGGTGCCTGCCATGTTGTGCATGGATCTTCAGGGGGTACCATAAGTACCCCCATGTGCACCCCCCAAACCCCAGAATCCCTGGGGACCCGCTACGGGCCTTCAATTGAGTGAACCGCCTGCCTGTCCATGGTGGCGTTGCTGCCACGGAAAGGCATGTCCCCGCAGACATGCTAATATGGATGGCAGTGTCTCCCAGACACCGCCACCATGAAAGCAGCTTTTCCGCCCGGCCAACTCTTCAACCGGGCGGAAAACCGGTGGACGGTCTTTCCGTCCTCCGGTGACCTCCCTGCCATGGTGGCAGGGGGAAATTTCAATGCGGGCGGTGGTTTCTGGCGGGCGGATCACCACCACCATACGGGCGGTGGGATCGGCCCACCATCCTAATGACCCCCTAAGTTTCCTCTACATTTAAATGTATTTTAGATGCTGCAGCCTATCTTATACTGTTTGTAAAATAAAGGTGGGCAAGCCAACAAATTAACAAGAAAAGCTGAACCACAGCTAAATCAAGCCACGTCAAGGGTCTGACTTAGCTGAGCCCTAAAAATGTTTTCCACATAACATCATGTAAAATTTTGATAAACTATCTTGAAATTAAAAAAGATATATATTCTTTAACATGGGAAAGTCCTTTACATTATGATAAAGTATCTTGAAAATTAAAAAAGATATATTTTTTAACATGCAGAATCGTTTTACCTTGATAGTTGTAAAACAGGAACCTAGAAAAATGTTTGTCACCCCAGTCTGATGAGAATGCTATTAGTGAACTAAGATGCAAGTCAGTTGCTGTGTGCACCCTACATGTGGCCTACATTCTTATATATGGAGAAACATTATAGTGCATTAAATCAAACAGAAGCATTTTTGGTACAGCACATATCCAGAACTCATGTGTTTCAAAGTAGTCTTATAAGCAATTATGAAGAAAAAGAGGCACAGTGAAAATAGAATATGTTCATAGGATCACACAACTTGGTCAAACAAGGAAGCTGGGACCAGGTTTTCTGATTTCACATTGTGGAATTCAGCCACATGATGGTTATATTTTTCTCTTTCATGTTTTACATCGAAGGTTAATGCTTGGTCTTTAATTATTGATACGCTATCAGCGAGAAGAATCTAAGAATCCCGAGAGTCGACACAGGTTTTCTCACGGAACGATTCCAGCGTTCTTTTGAAGACTGTATAAATACTGAAGTTAGCAGAATCTTAAGAAGCACATTGAATTGATGAGCTCGATTGACCACTAAAACTGCACCCACGCCACTGCTGGGATACCAAGAAACCAATATTTGGAAACATGTGTCCCACATGAACTTTGTCTGTCCTGCCCTGATGAAGACCTTCTACTAATACATCCTTTTGGTCCTATTATGAAGGTCAAAACGCATTGGCTTTTCTCTCCTTGAAGCCAAGAGTAACTATAAAGGGGCCGATTCAAATGTCAGGCGGACTCAGGTCCATCCGACTAGTAACAGGAATTGCCTATGCACACATGACCAGTAATCATAACATTCATATTTTAAACATAAACAAAGAAAAAGTAAGAAAACAAAGACAGCAATATTCGTTGATTCTTTAGACTTTAGAGATTTTTGTGCAGATTTTTAATCGTTCAAAAAGCCAGCCGACACGTGTTTCATCGCGTTTGGAACACAGTTAACGCGACTCCTCAGGACTTGCGGTCGTGTCGCTTGAATGGTGTAGGCCGCTCCACCGGTTATAATTCCGACCCGGCGGGGCCAGTTATCATCATTGTTCACGGAAGCTAGATTAAGATTGCACCATATATACACTTTGAAATTATATACACTTCTGCGTATACTATAGGCTGAGCGCCTGGTATTTCTCTGAGAACCAATTGACCCTTTGTAGCTAAGCATAATCAGGTCCGTCCGACATCAGTCAGGAGCGGTAACCAACCAACCTGCTGTCATTGGTTACGGCCCTGCTAGTATGATGCGACTGAACAGGGTTCGGTCGCACTCGTATACTTCACATTGCAAGCATGCATTCCGAGCGGAATGCATGTTTGCATTGTGAAAAGCAGGGGTGCAGTTCATCCCTGCACCCTGTGGCCGGCACCCCAAGGTGCTTGCGACCGGGTGCAGGGATCCACAGAGGAGCACCATAGGTGCCCCCAGGCCACCATTCAGCAGCTTCTCACCCATGGGGGCCCTAATGGGGGCCCCTAAAGACAGTTTCCGACTGCCTTTCTATGCCGGTAAAACCAGCACGAAAAGGCAGTGAAAAACTGCCATCATACTCCCTCGGTCGCAAAGAGGCCGGAGGAGTACTGAGGGATTTCCGGACGGCGGACGGGCTCTCCGAGCCTGTTGTCTGCAATCCGAAAATCCAAGTCAGATTCCTTTCCGACCGAGCCCATCAGAATGGCTCGGTTGGAAAGGAATCCTGGCAGCACGTTTCGGTTCGGTCGGAATGGCTCCGACCATCGTTCGGAGCCCTTCCGACCGAAATCGGAATCGACCCCAAAGAAGAACAATATACTGAATAACAGAGTTTCTAAGCTTGACTGAACAAGCGCTGCAATAGAGTCTTTGTGGAAATGTTTGTGTACTATGTTTAATACAGAACTAAATGTATAGTAATGTTTGACTTTTTATGTGTGTACAAAGGTTCTTAACTATTGATTGTATGTGTGTCATGTAAATATTGTTCTTTCAACACTGTCTTTTGTGAATATTGAAAATGATTTAGAGGTTTATGCTTTTATTTACAATATGTGAAAAAAACTTTTCTTTAAAAAAACAACAAAAGAACATGAATTAATGAAGCCCGGAGTTAATAAAAAGGACTACTGAGGTAAGAGTAATGTTTCATCATTGGTTACAGAGGTACTTTTTTTATTGTTAATATGAAATTGATTCCAGCCTCTGTATTCCTGAATTGAATCACTCCCCTGTTTTGTGCTTGTTGGTCTTTAATTATTGGCACTTGAGGTTCGAGAACACATCAAAGCTTGGCATGTTTTGGGCTTGAGAGTCTAAGAGGACCTCCTGCTGAGCACCTGGCTCAAATCTTCTGTGGCTCACCCACCTCTAGTTTAATACAATTTTAAAATAATGATTTGCATATTTCATAGTGCTTTCAGTTGCAGGGTGAGACGTCAACAACTTCCGCTGCTGTATGTCCGCAGTTGCAGGCTGGATGGAGAACTGCCTAATGCTAAATTCCGGGAAAACTCTGGAATGCGTCATGGTGGCCCCAGGAGTTGGGGATTTACAGAAGCCAGTTCTGAAGGCTAAAAATCTGGGAGTCATCTTTGACACCAAGCTATGCTTCAGTGCTCAGATCAATGCAGTGACCTCCGCGGGCTACTATTTGGTACGGATTAAAAAAAAAAATACTCCTGTTTATTCCGGCTGAAATTCAGAGGACCTTTATGTTCGCCCTTGATGGGTTGAAGTTAGATTACTGTAATACATCATATCTAGGTATTCTGAAATATTCGATTAAAAAACTGCAGAATCTCCAAAATGTGATAACCAGAACACTTCTGAACATCCCTAAGTTCAAACCTGTGTCGCATCTACTACATGGCCTGCACTGGCTCCCTGTTGAGAGGAGAATTTTTTCAAAGCTCTGTGCCTAATGCATAAGGCACTTCATGGAACCGCCCGCTCTATTTTCAGGAGCTATTTATGTGGTATACTCCTAGTAGAACATTGAGATCTAGCATGGAACATACGGTTCAGATTTTGAGAATCAAGCGATTAAAATGGTGCAGGAGGACTCTGTCATTCCAGGGGGGAAGTTATGGAATTCCCTCCCTCTGGCCCTCTGCTTCCAACACAGCCTGCAGCTGTTCAGAAAGCAGCTGTAGACCTGTCTGTTTCTGCCGACTTAGCACTAGCATCTGGCGACCCATTTCCTGGGTCCTTGCCCCCTTTTTCCGTCTTGCTCGGCCCAGCTCTAAGACACCCTCGGGTATTTCGCGCTTTGCAAAATCAATTCAATTTACTGTGACCCACTGGCAGCCCTAACGTTTTGAATAGGGGCAGCCCGAGGCTGGAATTGCACAAAACCTGATGCACAAGTATGCATAACCTTACTCAAGAGGCTGAGACCTGTGTGCCCATCGAGAGAATAGTTACTGAAACTGTGGCATGGCTATTTCAAGTAACGATGACCTACTAGGTTACTGCAATTTCTCAATATGTGCAAAAACAAAGAATCAATAAAAACAGGTCTCAGAGTCACAGTAGGAGAATTTTCAGGATACTGACGTGGAATTTCACCTAAGTGATAATAGTGTCAGAACTTGCATATTCTCTCACTCATCAACCTATACATTCTTCTCAGCGATTTAAATACCCACTTCAGTGATTATCAGTAAACGACATGCCTTAACATTTCATCTTCTGTGAGCAATGACAGATTGTACAACTCTGTGATAATAAAACTGTTCTAAAGAAGTGGAAGATTGCACTTAGTTCCTTCTTTCAGAGTGTCATGGTCCGACGTGTGCAGTGGGGCTGAGAGGACTACGTCTCCCAGCATGCACACGGACACGCACCGGTTGTTGCCTGGAGGACTGGGGGGATCCGGTGCTTGTCACTCTTTTCGCCTGTGGAGCTGAAGGCGGCTCCTTGTGTACATGCCCTGTTCTTCCTGCGCCTGTCCGCACTGAACTCCGACGGCAGACTCGGTGCCCACGTGTCTCCTACGCCTGCCTGCATCACACGCCGACAGAAGACTCGGTGTCCACGTGTTTCCTACGCCTGCCTGCATCACACGCCGACAGAAGTCTCGGTGTCTACGCGCCTCCTGCGCCTTCCCACACCTTCATTCCTGTGTAGCAGCCATTAGGCTACTACCTGCTTAACTACTGAGGGTACCCGGGCCGCTGAAGGAAGAGCCTTGTGGTCCCGCTGCACGCGTCATCTAGGCGCGCCTGAGTTGCCTGTTGAGCTTTGTTTTTTCCTTTGCGATATTGGAGGGGGCTCCTGCCTTGGTTTGAACGCGGCAGGAACCGGGGGAAGCTCACGGATGCCCAGCTCCCCGAAGTCCCGCTCTTACCCAGCTCCTTACCCTTACGAAGGATTTGTTTATTAATTAACTAGTACCAAGGTCCTTGCCGACCCAGGGGCGGGTCAACGGTAGGAACCGGGGTGGCTCATGGATACCTAGCTTACCAAGGTCCTGTTGTTTACACGCTCCCTCTCTGCACTTTTGTCCCAGAGCAACAGGGTCACAGAACACGCTCTCAGGAAAAGAGCTTCGCTATCCCTGAGTGAGTTCCACCGTAGGTGGGCATGTAGGGGGTTGCGAGAAGGCTTATTTCTGATGCAGGGATAGCGGTACTTACCTGTCTTTTGTGTTGCTTCCCCCCTTCTGCAGGGACTGTCAGAGACGTGCTCCTGAGAAGTATCAGGAAGGTGACGGCAGACATTCCTTTTGAACTTTCCTACATTCCCTGTTTGCGTTCCCCAGCCCCTCCGGCCCTGCTCTGCTGTAAGGAGTCTATATCTCTTCCGGTGGGACAGTGTGTGGGGGGGGGGGGCTTTGTGAACTGGTCATCGCTCCAGCTGGATCTCGCTCCCAAGGTTAGTGCACCATTGGGGGACCATGACACAGAGAGAGAAGCTTGCTTTTCTATTGGCATGGTGTCCTTATTCTGTGAAGAACTAAAGCTTGCACTGCATTTGCCCGATTTGTAGCTGTGTGTTCTAATGTTACCCTAGTGGTACTTGTCCTCAGAACGAGGGATGCTTGCACTGTTTCTGCCCAAATTGTAGCTGTTGTGTGAAGAGGGGTATAGCGCAAGGGTAATTTTAGTCTATTTTCAGACTGGTGGTGACTATAATCCACTACCATCTCAGTCCTAGTTGTGGATGCGTTCATTTGCAGGCCCCTCGCGGCGGGATGCCTGGCTTTCACCTTGTGGATACCCTGCCGGGGTATCTCACAGGGGAATACCAGGACGGGTTCCCTAAGCAAGCGCATAGATGCCTGCGATGTGGGCGATTTGCGCTATATAAATACATGTACATTTACATTTACATTTAACTATGCGCTTTGACAGGGTTTAGTGCCTTTTTCCGTTTTCTTGGGCCTACATGCCCGAAAGCTAGAGAGATGCCAATTTGTGATTCTGCCTCGACTGTCCGAGGCGCTTGCAGGATAAAGGTAGTGTTTAGAATTTAGCCTGTTATTCGCTAGTGAGGAACCGGTCAAGACTGGCCCTTATCGAAGGAATGTGTTTGTCTCCCCGGCTCTAGACGCAATACGCAGGTGGCCACAGTGGAAGGCGAAGGGAGCCGGGGACTGGTACAGGAATTTGGTGGGAGTCGGCCTAATACCGGAATTTTCCATAGAGAAAGAGAGCTCTATATTATCAAGGAGCGAGCAGAGAGACAGGGAGAGAGTAACGTGTGGAGTAGACAGAAGAAGTTGGTCCGAAGGCTGGTGCAGAGAGATTGATACCATCAGCTAATTGAAATCCTGAAACGAAGAAGGAAAGTAACTAAGGGTCCTGTAGTGACATCATACCGGAGTGGCAGAGACTGAGTCCAGGAGAGATTTGTTTGATTGGAACCATGGCAACGTAGATGAGGCGTAGCGGTGCAGACGTGTATTCGTGAGCCATAGAGGGAGAGCAGAGTCCCGAGCATATTGAAGACACGAGAGAGAGAGAGAGGGATCAGCTCCGCTGCTGAGATGGAAAGACACACGTCTAAGGTGAGGCGTTCTGAGCTTAGTGTAGAATACATCTAATCATTCATTCTTATTCCCCCTTTTTAGGTTACAGATAGTGACTAACTTAACTCATGTTTCTTTTGCTCATTCTGTCATGCTTAATTGTAGAATAAAGATTTAATGTTAAATATCTTTGAATGTTGTTTTTAATGATTGGGATTGACCTTTCCTTTTAACCAGGTGCTGATATACAGAAGGATGGGATATGCCCTTCTGAGAAGGTAACTGATGATGGGGGGAGAGTGTGAACTTCATTTGGGAAATAACTTTTAAAGGTGAATCCCCATTAGTGTAGATCGTCGGGTGATGTTAAAGATATCATCGGGTGACGTTAAAGATATCGTCGGGTGACGTTAAAGATATCGTCGGGTGACGTTAAAGATATTGTCGGGTGACGTTAAAGATATCGTCGGGTGGCGTTAAAGAGATCGTCGGGTGACGTTAAAGATATCGTCGGGTGACGTTAAAGATATCGTCGGGAGACGTTAAAGAGATCGTTGGGTGGCGTTAAAGAGATCGTCAGTGACGTTAAAGAGATCGTTGGGTGACGTTAAAGATATCGTCGGGTGACGTTAAAGAATATAAGATGAGGTAATTATAGGATAAGGTATGGAAACCATTAGATGCTAGTGGTACGTTTGACTGTACAGGCTTGTAAATAGCTCTCTTTCACCTTCTCAGGTGAGTATTCCAGATATCATGTATATATATATATATATATATATATAGTGGCCTGAGAAGAGTGTGGTTACGTGACGACTGGGTTAGCTACGGTTGGTAGTCTGCTTGCTCTGAGAATCCGGTCGTTACACTTGGCGTCACAAACCGTTTTCGATTGATGGGTGCGGGTATGCCTTCGTGATTTCGTATGGGGATCCGTGGGTTCTCGCCGTGAATGATTTTGTATATATGTGTTTGTACAGTTTATTCTTATTTGACATTATTTTCATTTGTTCTTGTTTGTTTGATAGGATTGTGAAATGTTTTTGAGAAAATCGAAACCGTCTTTTCAGTTGCCTTTGGAAATTCCTGGTTGGGAGGCGACTGCTTATGAAGCGCTTGCTCATGAATGGGCTAATTCTACTGGTTTGAGTGAGAACTGGAATTCATGTTTGGAGGATGCTGAGCCAGCTCAGGTGGTTGCGTGCTTGCAGAAAGTTCGGGTGGCGAAAGGTGATGAGCTTCCCATATTGGGACGTAGAGGTTGGATTTTATTAAATGCGTACAGACTTGTACATGAGAAATGTTCTCGATTACAACGTGAGAATAAAACTTTTGAAGAACAGTTTGTTCAGGTTCAAAATGATGTTACTCTTTTACGGTGTCAGAATAAATTGCTTGCTGAAAAGTTAGAAACATATCAAGCTGTAGCCGAAAGGGCTGCTGTGCGCATTGCGAAATACAAATATAGACATAGACATGGAAAGGTTAATACCAGAAAAGTGCGTATGGTTATTGCAAAAGCAGGGCTCGATTGGAACCCTGACGAGTGGGACGGTGACATTTGGAATTCGTCTGATTCATTTTCTTCGGCTGAAGAGAATGCCGCGCGTGCGCCTTCTCGTACTAGACGTCATTGTAACTCTAAAGACCGTACTGAGATTTCTGCTCAACCGATTTATCGACGTAAATTACAGGGCAATCCTAATGCTTCCCATGGTATTCCGCTTGACAGCTTGGAAGATTATATTCAACAAGAAATAAATGACATTTTGGAAAGGTTCCGGCAAAAGTCGGGTGAATCCTTGCTTACTTGGATGGTTCGTCTTTTTGATTTGGGTGCTTCAGGTATCTCGTTAGATCGCGGTGATGCTGTAAAATTTTGTACTTTGAGTTCTGATCCTACGGGTCAGGAATGTTTTTGAAATTTTAATAACAATAATCAAACTAATCTGTTGCAGTTGGCAGTAAACGGTTGTGGTCACAAGTACCCTACTGAATCTGATTGGCCTCTTAATGAGAAGCCGTGGTATACTTTGAGAGATGCTTCTCAACGACTGAAAGAGGAAGTTATGAAAACCGCTATCTTTCTAGGTATGGCGGATAGGTTAATGGATGGTTTGCTAAATGCCTCTGTGCGGAACCGAATCGTTCGTACTTCTCCTGCTGCATACAAACAAGTGATGATGACTTTGTTGATTAATCAGACTGGTAATGCTTTGTCTGAAATGATTGAGGCTGTTCGTGAACTCGGTGAGTTGGGAGAAAGAGAGTGGGATAGGACACGAGATGAATCGTCTCATTTTAGAAGAGAGCTAGAGAGAGATAGAGAGGAGAAAAGAGATCATTCTGAACGCAGAGATAGAAGAGAGAGAGATCAGTCCCCAGAGGTGAGGTTGAGAGACAAAAGATCACAATCCCTTGAGCGGGGATCGCAATATTTTTCAAATGACAAAAATCCTTTTCATGAAGAGAAAGGGTATGAACGAGAGGTGACATTACCTAAACGATATGAGAGTCTTTATCCTGATTTGACTTGGGCAACAGAACACAGTAAACGAGACTAGGAAGTAGGTCAAGCTCCAGTACAAAATTGAGCTCACAAAGATTACAGGCCTTATGTAGATATTGAAATTTATTGGAGACATCGAAATGTACAGAGGGCCCGAGCATTAGTGGATACTGGAGCGGAGGCCACTCTAATTTCTGGAAATCCCAAAAAGTTTAAAGGACAAGGCTACACGATTACTGGATTTGGTGGTAAAGAAACCCCCTCAGTACAAACTAAACTTGAAATGAGAATAGGTAGGAACCCCCAAAGGGAATATCATGTATTGGTGGTACCTCTTGATGAATATATAATTGGAATTGACATTCTAAAAGGTATGACATTGTATTTAGATGACGGATGTTACAAATTTGGACATAAGTATTACATATCAACAAAATCTGTGAGAGTCGGACTTTTAAAAATACCTCACATTAAAATTCCCCAAGCCACAAAGGTGGTTTCAATGAAACAATATTGTATTCCCGGTGGGCACGATGAGATCAGTGCTACTATTCAAGACTTTCGGCCTGGAACAATCCTGTTTGGCCGGTGCGCAAAAGTGATAATTCTTGGCGCATGACTATTGATTATCGAGAATTAAATAAACATACACCTTCTTTGACTGTTGCAGTCCCTGATGTAATTACTTTAATTGAAAGAATCCAGAAACATTCAGGAACATGGTATGCATCTATTGACATTGCTAATGCTTTCTTTTCTATTCCAATTGCCCCCGAATGTCAAGAACAATTCAGTTTTACATGGAATGGCCGTCAAATGACGTTTAGAAGTCTTCCCCAGGGCTATGTACATAGTCCGACAATCTGTCATCGGATAGTGGCAGAGCATTTAGATGAGGTGACTATGGATCCAAATATTCAGGTGTGTCATTACATAGATGATATACTAATTCAAGGTGAGACACAAGATCAAGTGCAAATACAGCTAGAACGAATTGTTGCACATTTACAAAGTAAAGGCTGGGAGATTAATCCTGATAAACTACAGGGTCCAGCGCAACATGTGAAGTTCTTGGGTATTCATTGGCATGAAGGGAATCGAGAAGTGATTCCACAAGTAAAACAGAAAATTGCAGAATTTGCAGTTCCTAAAAACAGAAAAGAAGTTCAAAGATTCATTCGTTTATTTGGATTTTGGCGTCAACACATTCCACATTTGAGACAGATTCTGGCCCCTTTGTACAAAGCCACACGTAAAAAGAATGTGTTTGAATGGAACAGAGTACAACAAGATGCGTTTGATTTGGCGAAAGAAGCGATTTAACATGCTTTGGATCTGTGGCCAGTGCGTGATGGTGATGTGGATTTGAATGTATCTGTACAAGATATGTATGCAAATTGGAGTTTATGGCAAAAGCAGGGTAAAACTAGAGTACCCCTAGGTTTTTGGACTTAAAAGTTACCTGAGGCTGGTGAGCGTTATACACCTTTTGAGAAGCAGTTGCTTGCATGCTATTGGGCTTTAGTGGATACTGAGCAGTTAACATTAGGACATGATGTGATTTTGAGACCAAAATTCCTATAATGCAGTGGGTTTTGAGTTCACCGAAAACTCACAGAATTGGCCATGCTCAGGAAGTGAGCATCATAAAATGGAATTGGTATATACAAGATCGGGCTCGTGTGGGCCCAAAAGGAGTTGCAATGTTGCATGAGAAAGTGGCGCAGGCGCCGATGGAAGAGAGAGAGAAAGAGTTCTCCGTACCTATTGTACAGGAATCTCCTGTTAAGTGGGGTATGCCGTTCGATGATCTGTCCGTGGAGGATAGAAAACATGTATGGTTTACGGATGGTTCAGCCAGGTACATAGGAGAAAAGAGACATTGGAAAGCAGTCTCGTATAATCCCACGACTCAGAAATTATTGAGCACCACTGGTGAAGGACGAAGTAGTTAGTTCGCGGAATTGTATGCTGTTTATCAAGTTTTAAAACAAGAATTGCCAGGAACATGTCATATTTTTACTGATTCATGGTCGACTGCGAATGGATTGGTAGTCTGGTTACCTACATGGCAGTCCCATAATTTTACGGTCCATAATAAGACGATCTGGGGTAAAGAATTATGGCAAGAAAGTTATGAATTAATTCCTCAAAGCAATGTGACAGTTTTTCATGTTGATGCTCATATGCCTATTGACTCACTTTACAAGTTATTTAATGACATTGCAGATGAGAAATCTAAAATTTCTGAGGCAGTGGTGGACCGATAAAATTCTGATTTGGCGGGATTGGCGAAATGGGCCCACCAAAAAGCAGGACATTTTGGAGAGAACATTACTAGCAGGTGGGCTACTGAAAGAGGCATTCATATTCCCCTTGATTTGATTAAAACAGCAATACTTAATTGCCCTATATGTCAGCATTCCCAACAAAGAGAGGTGTCTCGAATAGTGAAGGTCAGTTACATCGAGGTAAATCCCCCGCACAAATTTGGCAGATCGACTATATCGGTCCTCTGCCTATGAGTAAAAATTGCCAATATGTCTGTACAGTTGTTGACACTTATAGCGATTTCTTAATCGCTTTTCCATGTAAGAGAGCTACTCAAATTAATACGATGAAGACACTAGATTTGATTACATCATATTATGGTACTCCACTTCAGGTGCAGTCTGACAATGCATCACATTTCAAAGGAAGATTGGTGCAAAATTATTGTGCAGAAAACAATATTGATTGGGTGTTTCACATACCTTATTACCCACAGGCTGCGGGTTTGATTGAGCAGATGAATGGGTTATTAAAAGACCAATTATGCAAATTGTCGGATGGTACCTTAAAGAACTGGAGAGATCATTTATCAGATGCTTTATTGATTTTAAATAACCAACCTTATCTGTATGCAAATTCTCCTCTGATGCGTTTGTTTCCTCCTGTTGTTGATGTTCAACCTAATTCAATTAAAAGTACAGATTCTAATTGGGAAATCACTCCCGGAGCTTTGGCTCCACGTAGAGCTACCCCTGGGTCCGCAGGCTTAGACCTGCATTCTTTGAAAACGATTGTTCTAAAAATTAACAGTATTGTTATAATTGAAACAGGAATTGGTGTTCAAATACCAGAAGAACATTTTGGATTGATTGTCCCGAGATCTGGTTTAGCTTTAAAAGGCATCCAGGTGCTTGGTGGGGTGATTGATAGCGATTACCAAGGAGAAATAAAAGTCATCCTGTTGAATAGTGGCGATTCCGAAATAATGATTCAGGAAACTGATCGAATTGCTCAATTGGTCAGGACACGGTAGAGGGGGTCAAGGAAGGCCGTGAAGAGCGTTTGCCTTCCACTAGTTAAAAGTCTGAGGCCCCCCTTTCCTTAAGCTGCACGCATTCCAGCAATGTGTTTAACTGTCTGGGCCTGGTCCTGGTGTCAAGAGTGTGGAGCGCCAGTGCCAGGCTGAGTGGAGGTCTGCCATTTATTGCAGTATTATACCTCTACTTGTACTTTGGACGCTTTGGTAACTTGCACACATGTCACTTTTTCCTCCTGTAATGTACCGTTTGCTACCTCTTGTATTTTGTTTGCTCACAATTGTCACTTGTGCCTTCCACTAGTAGATTAAAGTCTGAGGCTCCCCTTTCCTTGAGCTGCGCGCATTCCAAGACTGCATGGAACTGTCTGGGCCTGGTGTCAAGAGCGCGGAGTGCCAGTGCCACAGCATTTCACCACTGCCAGCCCTTCTGTGGAACAAATTAAAAGATTTAGGAGGATTATGTAGGATAATTTGGACTATGGGTAGACCTCAATTGGAGGCTGTTCATCATGATTAAGGGTGGCTTGGGTCCTATTGCTTGAAAGAAAAAATGCCCAGTTGCCCTTACAGTTGAGTACTAAAATCTAGCCACAATTGGTGCTTTTTGGGCCACATAGCCTATGATGTCACAATGTGACATCACAAGTAACATCAGATTAGTTAAGATCCCACTCATTGGTTTTTATTAGCTATATATTATGAATGCATTAAGCAATAAGCACATTATTTGGTTCAACAAATTTTGTTTTACAGTCATCCTGAAAAAGTGGCACACTCCCAAAGCAAAACGTGGGCCTCAACTAATTTAAAAAAACATTTTTAAACCCTGACATAAAGAATTTGGCAACGAGGAGAAGCGTTTTAGTATATCTGTTATGCTTAATTGGTATCTGTCTGCGTTTTCTAATATTTAATGTTTGATGTGTTTTATTGTTTAATGTTGCATGCAATTTGTTTTATATCTGATGCATTAATTCTTCTATCCTGGATGACGGGGCTAGAGTGATCGTAGTAAAAGGGAGGGGGCGGCATTTTTCAATTCTCGCCTAGGGCGGCAAAACACCTAGAAACGGCCCTGGAACCGGTGGATTTGGTTCAACTGATAATCCCGGAGCTAGAGTGTGGGTGCAATCGCCAAATAATCCCCCTGAACAGGCCGAAATTATAGCAACAGGATCTGACAAAACAATACAAGTGATGAGGCCAGCGCAGGAAAGCTGGGATGTAGTTCCAGCTGACAAATGTTATCTGCGAGAATGAGTAATGCCTTTTCTTTTTGAAATGCAGATCAGTGCATGGATTGCTGCTGCCGGATGTGTTGTCGTTGGACTCCCTTTGGTCTACTGCGCCGAGAGTCAAGAGAGCGCTCAGGACTGGATTAATCATGTGGACAGAGAACGTCGTTCCATTGCTTCGTGGGACATCACTACTAACTTTTGGACGCATCTGGCACAGACCATTGTTAACTCTACTCACTTTTGCTTAGCATCTATGAGATCTGTTAATGACCTCCTCACAACGTGCCTTGTGGCTGTCCCAATCTCGACAGCCTCCCTTCTACATTTTTTCAATGTATCTGAAGCTTATCCTACATTTATTCATTCAGATTTTTCGGCATATGATTATTGTGTTTCATGTACTGTTCTAAGTGAACCAGAACCCCCATTGACTTTTCAAATTTCGACATACAATATCACGGAAAGTAACATTTGTTACAATATGACTTGCGATCGTAGATACATAGGCAAATGTGCCCAACTACGATTAGAATATTCTAATTCATTTTCTATTCATGAAAATTTTTTATGTGTTACCAGGACTCCTGCCGCATGCACTACAGTTCAAAATAATATGAGTTGCAAACGTTTTATAGTGACTGCAATCCATTACTATCATGTGTTATTACCGTCTGGATGGCTCTTTTCCTGTGGCAATGTGTCCTGGTCCTATATTCCAGCAAATATCTCTGGAGGTCCATGTGCTTTAACACGGTTAAGCCTTTTGATGTTTTCCTCCGATGAGGTTGCATCATCCCGCATAGCGCGTGATGCACCTCTACTTTCAAGAGACTGTGATTCTTCCTTACATTTGTATTCCAAATCTGAATATCTTAGTTTAGCTGTTTTTATTATTGATGTTCCTGCACTATCTGTTTACAATGCTAAAACTATAGGCAAACTTGCTTGCTGGATGGTTAAATCCCTAAACAGTACTTCTGCTATTTTAACTGATTTATTATTAGATGCCAAGGCGAGCGCCGTGCTATTTTATAGAATAGAGCTGCGATAGATTATTTACTACTAAAACATGACCATGGCTGTTCAGATTTTGAGGGCCTATGTTGTTTTAACTTATCAGATCATTCCAAATCCATTGGGTCCCATCTTAATAAATTACATGAGCTGACACAAGAAGTGAGGGAACATTTAGATGTAGGGTGGTTTGATTGGCTTTTTAATTGGCTGCCAGATTTACATTTCTTACGCCAGGTATTAGGTGGAATTTTCTTAGCAACTAGTTTCTTAATTCTTATTTGTTGTTATATTCAGTGTATACCATCCTTTTTCCATATGTTCCATCTACGAGTTATGGCTAGGTCTTTTAGTATTGTTTCCTATTATTCTTCAACTGATATAGGTCCTGTTTGAGTTCCCCTTTTTATCTTAATTTTTGACTTTCGATGTTAGTACATTTAGTCAGGAGTGGAATGTAGCGACAGGGTAATTTTAATCTATTTTCAGACTGGTGGTGACTATAATCCACTACCATCTCAGTCCTAGTTGTAGTTGCGTTCATTTGTAGGGCTTAACTATGCGCTTTGACAGGGTTTAGTGCCTTTTTCCATTTTATTGGGCCTACATGCCCGAAAGCTAGAGAGAAGCCATTTTGTGATTCTGCCTCGACTGTCCGAGGTGCTTGCAGGGTAAAGGTAGTGTTTAGAATTTAGCCTGTTATTCGCTAGTGAGGAACCGGTCAAGACTGGCCCTTATCGAAGGAATGTGTTTGTCTCCCCGGCTCTAGACGCAATACGCAGGTGGCCACTGTGGAAGGCGAAGGGAGCCGGGGACTGGTACAGGAATTTGGTGGGAGTCGGCCTAATACCGGAATTTTCCATAGAGAAAGAGAGCTCTATATTATCAAGGAGCGAGCAGAGAGACAGGGAGAAAGTAACGTGTGGAGTAGACAGAAGAAGTTGGTCCGAAGGCTGATGCACAGAGATTGATACCATTAGCTAATTGAAATCCTGAAGCGAAGAAGGAAAATGACTAAGGGTCCTGTAGTGACATCATACAGGAGTGGCAGAGACTGAGTCCAGGAGAGGGTTCGAGTATTTTGAAACCATGGCAGCGTAGATGAGGCGTAGCGGTGCAGACGTGTATTCGTGAGCCATAGAGGGAGAGCAGAGTCCCGAGCATATTGAAGACACGAGAGAGAGAGAGGGATCAGCTACGCTGCTGAGATGGAAAGACACACGTCTAAGGTGAGGCGTTCTGAGCTTAGTGTAGAATACATCTAATCATTCATTCTTATTCCCCCTTTTTAGGTTACAGATAGCGACTAACTTAACTCATGTTTCTTTTGCTCATTCTGTCATGCTTCATTGTAGAATAAAGATTTAATGTTAAATATCTTTGAATGTTGTTTTTAATGAATGGGATTGACCTTTCCTTTTAACCAGGTGCTGATATACAGAAGGATGGGATATGCCCTTCTGAGAAGGTAACTGATGATGGGGGGAGAGTGTGAACTTCATTTGGGAAATAACTTTTAAAGGTGAATCCCCATTAGTGTAGATCGTCGGGTGATGTTAAAGATATCGTCGGGAGACGTTAAAGAGATCGTCGGGTGACGTTAGAGATATCGCCGGGTGACGTTAAAGATATCATCGGGTGATGGTAAAGATATCGTCGGGTGACGTTAAAGAGATCGTCGGGTGACGTTAAAGATATCGTCGGGTGACGTTAAAGATATCGTCGGGTGACGTTAAAGTTATAGTCGGGAGACGTTAAAGAGATCGTCGGGTGACGTTAAAGAGATTGTCGGGTGACGTTAAAGATATCGTCGGCTGATGTTAAAGAATATAAGATGAGGTAATTATAGGATAAGATATGGAAACCATTAGATGCTAGTGGTACATTTGACTGTACAGGCTTTTAAATAGCTCTCTTTCACCTTCTCAGGTGAGTATTCTAGATATCATGTATATATATATATAGTGGCCTGGGAAGAGTGTGGTTACGTGACGACTGGGTTAGCTACGGTTGGTAGTCTGCTTGGTCTAAGAATCCGGTTGTTACAAGGGGTATTTCCACATCTTAAAAAAAAACACAAAGGATAATTTGAATGCCCTTGCATAACTTGCCTAGGCCAGCTGGCACCTATTTCTGGACTCAGGGCAAAACTAGTTGCAGGGTCATAAACCACACACCCTAGTTTCAATCATAACTTCCCAGCTAGACCAAACTCTGACCCAGAACAAATACTTTTCTTGCCTCTGCTTCCTTTTCGGAGATCATCAAATTGGAGAGCAAAGTCAAATAATTTAGCTTAGGATGCACACTATTAAAAAATCTCTCTTGAATAGGGTTTATTAGAGCATAATGTTGGTCCCCCTATGACAACAGTAAAGGCCTTGCATAGGAAGCATAAGACAACCAATTTGCCTCTTTGGACACTAATAACATTTTAAACATGACAGAAGGGGGAAAGAGTGTGAAATACATCCAGAATCTGAAGTGCACAGTGTCTAATCAGAAAACCTGGCTTCAATCCCAGTTTCCAAGACTGCCCAAACAGCTTGACCCTAACAAATACTTTTCATAACTGTGCCTCCTTTTCCATGATCACCATATTTGAGAGCACCTTGAAATAGTTCACGATGTATGTTGTACAACAACCTCATGTATATGGTTTAATAGACCATAATGTTGCTCCATAAATAAAAATAAATGATGTATATTGGAGGAAACATAACAACTGGCTTGCTTTTAGAGTTATTAAAAAGATTTTTATAGCAGAAACGGTTTGGTTCACTATTTGTATTCATAGATTGTTTCACAATATTTGATGTGGGATAGCTATATTTACTGGAAGACACATGATCCTACAGGGGCAATATGCAAGCTCCAATATAAGTCAATGCAAAAGAGAAATGTGTGGCTAGACCCTCCTGTTGTTAATTTTGTGGTAGAGAGACACCAGTCAAATTATTATGTGCTCACCCACTTAGAATTTTAATACAGAAGTACCGGCTTAACAAAGGGAAAAACTCAGGGGCTGATTCCGGTCGGAAGGGCACCGAATCGGCATTAGTGCATATTATTCAGAGGCTGGATTCCTGTACGAGTCGTACACGGGTCTGGACGTCGAAGTACGATGCGAACAAGCGCAAAATCTCCGTCCAAATTGTTTCTGGGTCCAAACTGCTGCGCACGACTCGGTCACAAGCAAACCGTGGCGCGCAATGGAGACGTATAACGACCGAGCTAGTACAATGCTCAATTTGGACAGCCGGATCGAGTTGGAGTGTCCGGCTCGCAATAACTCCTGGAGTTGGACTTCGGGGGTCCGCGGCAGACCCCCTGTTACCCGCAGCCATACGACTCGGACACAGGGGGAGTGCTTTCCGACCCAGATCGGAATCGGCCCCTAAATGTCGATGTAAGTGACATAACCTCACCGAAACTAAGGAAATCAGTGACAGCCAATGAACAGTAATACTCTTGAATGCGTTCCAGTAAAAGACAAGGAAACGATTAAGCATGCTACACGCGATGGGTTGATGTTAATTCTATATGAAAACATGAATGTATGGTAAATTCATGAGGGGTTTGGCTATTACTCACTCGTTCTTTAGTGTGTTCCCTACCTGTGTTTCAGCCAACAGAACTTTGCACGCTGGGGTTTTGATGCCCTAATGAAATTTAAAAGGGAAACTACCGGTCCCACACTGCAAAATGCTGTCGGCTGAAAAACAATAGTAGATTATGGTACCCGGTGAGTATTGCCAAAGCGCATAGTTGTGACATGAAAATAATAAAATTGAGTGCCTGGATTATTGTCTTTTTTCTTGTAGTCAACCACAGGTTAAACAGCCCAGTGGGTGAGAGGGCAGAGATAGCCTTTCAGATGTAAATAGCAGCATCTCCTGTTATTGGGCTAACATTAGCACTTCCCTTCAATACCAGCTTTTTAAAAGCTATTTACCACGACAGTGCCAGCATTAGCAAGTTAGATGTGCCTAGAGACACAGCGAAAAAAAAATGACCTTTCACCCCTCTTCTCCAGCCCATCCTGGGCCGTTTGTGTGATTTAGGTGGCAGGCCCACAACACTGCTGTGATGCATCCTGCTTCAAACAAGTGCAGCATAGGCTGCAGGTACTGCCCTGCCAGGGTCATCAGTGCAGCAGCCCCATATGCACTGCAGCCTAGCACACATGAGCTAAAGTACTGTGTGTGGCCAGGAAGCTGCAGCAGTCTGGGCTAAAACAAACAATTGGGGGGGGGCGCTGATTGGATGGGGTGCTGAAGCCCTTATAGCCAAATAGGCATTGTGCGCCTGTGTGGAAGCTAGAAGTAGTTCCATAGTCAGGGCATTCTGTAGCTGTGTGGCACCAGCAACCCTGCTAACAATACTTACACCCTAGTGTTCTTGCCACAGCTTGTTCTCTGACTCCACAGGAGCATTTCACAACCAGAGCAGGCCTACAAGATGCAAGATGCACACATTTCAGCAAGTATGGAAGGGCACAAAGGACAAAGCAAGCTTGGTAACAGTATTCATGCTCTGATATAGAGTGCCATTCCCATTGCACTAATCTCTGTTGAGTAAGGTATTCACTAGTTCAATATTACTGATGTAATGCAGAGAACGGCGACCCTGCACTCACATTTTTGTTCCATTTGGCTGTATTTTCCTATGCGTAATGTTTACACATGCACAGGACCCATATTGCCAACATATTTGGGACTAGCAATAGGTACTAAGACTTTAGTATATGTTACCTAGTGGTGGTCGCCACAAGGTAGTTATTGGGGGCCCGATTCACAAAACTAATTTAAGACAAAATCCTAAACTTACAACCATTTTGGTATTCACAGAAGTCACTTACTCATTTTGGTATTCACAGAAGGCACTTACTCATTTCGGTATTCAAAGAAGTTAGGAGTCCTAACTTTAGGACTCCTAAATGCCTTCTGTGAATACCAAAAGTCTTAAAGTTAGGATTTTTCTCAATTTAGGAGTAGTAGTTGTGGAGAAGTGTGGCTCACTGGTTAGAGGAGGCAGACCCTGATGCAGAGGTCAGACCCGGGACCAGGGTTCAATTCCCGACGCGGCAGGGTCTTGAGCTCAAAATGTCCACGGACTCGATAATTCTCGCCTCGGTGCCTACTCGAATCATGGGTTCACACTCTGCAACTCTGGGCAATAGCTTGCTTAATCTCCACTAAGGCCCTACCGCGATAACTTTGGTTCTGTTTGACGAATCTTCACAAAACTTCCTAAAAACAAAGGTCGTCAACTTCAGTTTTAGAGTGGTCTGTCAAGTGGAGGCCGAGAAAAAATGGGGTCCCAAAATGTAAAATTTCCATGCATTTTCCATAAACTTCTTTAAGACGGGTTATGACAAAAAACGCTGAACAAAATTACACCAAATTCGGGAGGAAGCTAGATCTTGGTCCGCAGATTGTGTATGCTTTTTGTGATTTGGTGTAAATCTGTTCAAAAGTTTCTGAGATATTAAGGGTACAAGAAAATTTACATTTTGGCAGTTGGGCTCGTGAGAGTCTTGCGAGGATCGTGCGAGAGCACAAAATCAAAAATGGAGGCCTGTTATTGGTTGGGAGGCTAATTTTTCCCATGATTTTTTACGCTCCCGTGAGTCAGTGAGCGCTCTGATTGGCTGGCTTTTGGAATTTTAGAAATGAAATGGCTGCCATTATTGTTTACTGTGAAAAATTTGAGGTGTTGTGGAAATTAAGTAAAATAACTATTTAAGAGGACAGCAGGAAGGTATGCTGTCCCCCTAGATTTAGAGAAGAGGTGTCTAGGGGATAACTACGGTAAAGAAAAAAGATATGTATTGTTTTTAAATAATTTTCACCATCTTGTGGGTCTCTTGCAGGATCGTGATCAGTAAGAAGGAGTAGATAAGTTCTGAATATGCTCTGCTGGTAGGAATGCATATGGTGGTCCTTGTTTTTGAGAGGAAGCGTGTAAGAGATAAGTACTTTGATGAGTAGAAGGTTATTTCTTATCTAAAAAAGTAATGATCTCACAAGATTTGCAGCATCATGAAAAGAAAGGAGAAGTAGGTAATGTTTGAATATACTCTGGTATGTGCACTCGGTACTGTAGGAAGGAGTATTACTGGAGATGGGGTTTATCAGAGTCAATTATATATTCCCTTTGGTTTTGGGAGGAGTTGTGAGTAGTGTTAAGGCTCTGCCCATACATACCCTAATATGCTCACCTGCCACCTGAGAGAGAGGTCTGACAAGAGAGGTCTGTCACTCCTCATACACCCTACTATACAAACCTGTCAACTGAGACAGAGCTCTGACATCCACACACCTTACTATGTACACCCGTCATCTGAGAGAGAGGTCTGAAAGGAGAAGCCAGTCAATCCACACCCCCTACTACGCAAACCCGTCATCTGAGACAGAGGTCTGAAAGGAAAGGTCAGTCCATTCACACACTTTACTAATAATAACTGTCATCTGAGACAAAGGCCTTACAGAGCATGGCAGTTCCTCTCTACACACTACTATGTAGCCAGCGTCATCTGAGAGAGATGTCTGAAAGGAGAAGCCAGTCCATCTACCCTCCCTACTTTGCACACCCGTCACCCGAGAGAGGTCTGACAGGAGGGTGACTTTAAAGATATCGTCGGCTGATGTTAAAGAATATAAGATGAGGTAATTATAGGATAAGATATGGAAACCATTAGATGCTAGTGGTACATTTGACTGTACAGGCTTTTAAATAGCTCTCTTTCACCTTCTCAGGTGAGTATTCTAGATATCATGTATATATATATATAGTGGCCTGGGAAGAGTGTGGTTACGTGACGACTGGGTTAGCTACGGTTGGTAGTCTGCTTGGTCTAAGAATCCGGTTGTTACAAGGGGTATTTCCACATCTTAAAAAAAAACACAAAGGATAATTTGAATGCCCTTGCATAACTTGCCTAGGCCAGCTGGCACCTATTTCTGGACTCAGGGCAAAACTAGTTGCAGGGTCATAAACCACACACCCTAGTTTCAATCATAACTTCCCAGCTAGACCAAACTGTGACCCAGAACAAATACTTTTCTTGCCTCTGCTTCCTTTTCGGAGATCATCAAATTGGAGAGCAAAGTCAAAAAATTTAGCTTAGGATGCACACTATTAAAAAATCTCTCTTGAATAGGGTTTATTAGAGCATAATGTTGGTCCCCCTATGACAACAGTAAAGGCCTTGCATAGGAAGCATAAGACAACCAATTTGCCTCTTTGGACACTAATAACATTTTAAACATGACAGAAGGGGGAAAGAGTGTGAAATACATCCAGAATCTGAAGTGCACAGTGTCTAATCAGAAAACCTGGCTTCAATCCCAGTTTCCAAGACTGCCCAAACAGCTTGACCCTAACAAATACTTTTCATAACTGTGCCTCCTTTTCCATGATCACCATATTTGAGAGCACCTTGAAATAGTTCACGATGTATGTTGTACAACAACCTCATGTATATGGTTTAATAGACCATAATGTTGCTCCATAAATAAAAATAAATGATGTATATTGGAGGAAACATAACAACTGGCTTGCTTTTAGAGTTATTAAAAAGATTTTTATAGCAGAAAAGGTTTGGTTCACTATTTTTATTCACAGATTGTTTCACAATATTTGATGTGGGATAGCTATATTTACTGGAAGACACATGATCCTACAGGGGCAATATGCAAGCTCCAATATAAGTCAATGCAAAAGAGAAATGTGTGGCTAGACCCTCCTGTTGTTAATTTTGTGGTAGAGAGACACCAGTCAAATTATTATGTGCTCACCCACTTAGAATTTTAATACAGAAGTACCGGCTTAACAAAGGGAAAAACTCAGGGGCTGATTCCGGTCGGAAGGGCACCGAATCGGCATTAGTGCATACTATTCAGAGGCTGGATTCCTGTACGAGTCGTACACGGGTCTGGACGTCGAAGTACGATGCGAACAAGCGCAAAATCTCCGTCCGAATTGTTTCTGGGTCCAAACTGCTGCGCACGACACGGTCACAAGCAAACCGTGGCGCGCAATGGAGACGTATTACGACCGAGCTAGTACAATGCTCAATTTGGACAGCCGGATCGAGTTGGAGTGTCCGGCTCGCAATAACTCCTGGAGTTGGACTTCGGGGGTCCGCGGCAGACCCCCTGTTACCCGCAGCCATACGACTCGGACACAGGGGGAGTGCTTTCCGACCCAGATCGGAATCGGCCCCTAAATGTCGATGTAAGTGACATAACCTCACCGAAACTAAGGAAATCAGTGACAGCCAATGAACAGTAATACTCTTGAATGCGTTCCAGTAAAAGACAAGGAAACTACTGATTAAGCATGCTACACGCGATGGGTTGATGTTCATTCTATATGAAAACATGAATGTATGGTAAATTCATGAGGGGTTTGGCTATTACTCACTCGTTCTTTAGTGTGTTCCCTACCTGTGTTTCAGCCAACAGAACTTTGCACGCTGGGGTTTTGATGCCCTAATGAAATTTAAAAGGGAAACTACCGGTCCCACACTGCAAAATGCTGTCGGCTGAAAAACAATAGTAGATTATGGTACCCGGTGAGTATTGCCAAAGCGCATAGTTGTGACATGAAAATAATAAAATTGAGTGCCTGGATTATTGTCTTTTTTCTTGTAGTCAACCACAGGTTAAACAGCCCAGTGGGTGAGAGGGCAGAGATAGCCTTTCAGATGTAAATAGCAGCATCTCCTGTTATTGGGCTAACATTAGCACTTCCCTTCAATACCAGCTTTTTAAAAGCTATTTACCACGACAGTGCCAGCATTAGCAAGTTAGATGTGCCTAGAGACACAGCGAAAAAAAAATGACCTTTCACCCCTCTTCTCCAGCCCATCCTGGGCCGTTTGTGTGATTTAGGTGGCAGGCCCACAACACTGCTGTGATGCATCCTGCTTCAAACAAGTGCAGCATAGGCTGCAGGTACTGCCCTGCCAGGGTCATCAGTGCAGCAGCCCCATATGCACTGCAGCCTAGCACACATGAGCTAAAGTACTGTGTGTGGCCAGGAAGCTGCAGCAGTCTGGGCTAAAACAAACAATTGGGGGGGGGGCGCTGATTGGATGGGGTGCTGAAGCCCTTATAGCCAAATAGGCATTGTGCGCCTGTGTGGAAGCTAGAAGTAGTTCCATAGTGAGGGCATTCTGTAGCTGTGTGGCACCAGCAACCCTGCTAACAATACTTACACCCTAGTGTTCTTGCCACAGCTTGTTCTCTGACTCCCCAGGAGCATTTCACAACCAGAGCAGGCCTACAAGATGCAAGATGCACACATTTCAGCAAGTATGGAAGGGCACAAAGGACAAAGCAAGCTTGGTAACAGTATTCATGCTCTGATATAGAGTGCCATTCCCATTGCACTAATCTCTGTTGAGTAAGGTATTCACTAGTTCAATATTACTGATGTAATGCAGAGAACGGCGACCCTGCACTCACATTTTTGTTCCATTTGGCTGTATTTTCCTATGCGTAAAGTTTACACATGCACAGGACCCATATTGCCAACATATTTGGGACTAGCAATAGGTACTAAGACTTTAGTATATGTTACCTAGTGGTGGTCGCCACAAGGTAGTTATTGGGGGCCCGATTCACAAAACTAACTTAAGACAAAATCCTAAACTTACAACCATTTTGGTATTCACAGAAGTCACTTACTCATTTTGGTATTCACAGAAGGCACTTACTCATTTCGGTATTCAAAGAAGTTAGGAGTCCTAACTTTAGGACTCCTAAATGCCTTCTGTGAATACCAAAAGTCTTAAAGTTAGGATTTTTCTCAATTTAGGAGTAGTAGTTGTGGAGAAGTGTGGCTCACTAGTTAGAGGAGGCAGACCCTGATGCAGAGGTCAGACCCGGGACCAGGGTTCAATTCCCGACGCGGCAGGGTCTTGAGCTCAAAATGTCCACGGACTCGATAATTCTCGCCTCGGTGCCTACTCGAATCATGGGTTCACACTCTGCAACTCTGGGCAATAGCTTCCTTAATCTCCACTAAGGCCCTACCGCGATAACTTTGGTTCTGTTTGACGAATCTTCACAAAACTTCCTAAAAACAAAGGTCGTCAACTTCAGTTTTGGAGTGGTCTGTCAAGTGGAGGCCGAGAAAAAATGGGGTCCCAAAATGTAAAATTTCCATGCATTTTCCATAAACTTCTTTAAGACGGGTTATGACAAAAAACGCTGAACAAAATTACACCAAATTCGGGAGGAAGCTAGATCTTGGTCCGCAGATTGTGTATGCTTTTTGTGATTTGGTGTAAATCTGTTCAAAAGTTTCTGAGATATTAAGGGTACAAGAAAATTTACATTTTGGCAGTTGGGCTCGTGAGAGTCTTGCGAGGATCGTGCGAGAGCACAAAATCAAAAATGGAGGCCTGTTATTGGTTGGGAGGCTAATTTTTCCCATGATTTTTTACGCTCCCGTGAGTCAGTGAGCGCTCTGATTGGCTGGCTTTTGGAATTTTAGAAATGAAATGGCTGCCATTATTGTTTACTGTGAAAAATTTGAGGTGTTGTGGAAATTAAGTAAAATAACTATTTAAGAGGACAGCAGGAAGGTATGCTGTCCCCCTAGATTTAGAGAAGAGGTGTCTAGGGGATAACTACGGTAAAGAAAAAAGATATGTATTGTTTTTAAATAATTTTCACCATCTTGTGGGTCTCTTGCAGGATCGTGATCAGTAAAAAGGAGTAGATAAGTTCTGAATATGCTCTGCTGGTAGGAATGCATATGGTGGTCCTTGTTTTTGAGAGGAAGCGTGTAAGAGATAAGTACTTTGATGAGTAGAAGGTTATTTCTTATCTAAAAAAGTAATGATCTCACAAGATTTGCAGCATCATGAAAAGAAAGGAGAAGTAGGTAATGTTTGAATATACTCTGGTATGTGCACTCGGTACTGTAGGAAGGAGTATTACTGGAGATGGGGTTTATCAGAGTCAATTATATATTCCCTTTGGTTTTGGGAGGAGTTGTGAGTAGTGTTAAGGCTCTGCCCATACATACCCTAATATGCTCACCTGCCACCTGAGAGAGAGGTCTGACAAGAGAGGTCTGTCACTCCTCATACACCCTACTATACAAACCTGTCAACTGAGACAGAGCTCTGACATCCACACACCTTACTATGTACACCCGTCATCTGAGAGAGAGGTCTGAAAGGAGAAGCCAGTCAATCCACACCCCCTACTACGCAAACCCGTCATCTGAGACAGAGGTCTGAAAGGAAAGGTCAGTCCATTCACACACTTTACTAATAATAACTGTCATCTGAGACAAAGGCCTTACAGAGCATGGCAGTTCCTCTCTACACACTACTATGTAGCCAGCGTCATCTGAGAGAGATGTCTGAAAGGAGAAGCCAGTCCATCTACCCTCCCTACTTTGCACACCCGTCACCCGAGAGAGGTCTGACAGGAGAGAGACATCCCTCCCCACACACTGCTATGCATACCTGTCATCTCAGAGAGAGGATCTGAAAGGAGAGGCTAGTCCATCCACACAACCCTACTATGCACATCCAGCATCTAAGAGAGAGATATGACAGGAGAGGTCATTCACTTTCCATCCACCCTACTATGCACATCTGTCATCTGAGAGAGAGGTCTGAAAGGGGAGGCAAGTCCATCCACACACACTATTACGCACATCTGTCATCTGAGAGAGAGGTAGGCAAGGAAAGGCCAATCCATCCACACTCCCTACTACGCACACCCATCATCTGATAGAGATGTCTCAAATGAGAGGCCAGTCCATTCACACACCCTACTGCACGCCCCAGTCATCTGGGAGTGATGTCTGATAGGGGAGACCAGTCCATCCACACACTGTACTACGCACATCTGTTAACTGAAAGAGAGGTCAGTCCATCCACAACCGTGCTATACATACCTATCATCTGTGACAGAAGTCTGAAAGGGAAGGCCTGTCCTTTACAACTCTACTACGAATTCCCGTCATCTGAGAGAGAAGTCTGACAGGAGAGAGCAGTTCATCCGATGAGATAGCAGGTCATCCACACACACTGCAGCACACATCTGTGATCTGATAGAGAGGTCTGAAATGAGATGCCAGTTCATCCAGACCCCTTACACACCTGTCATCTCAGCGAGAAGTCTAAAAGGAGAGAGTATTTACTTTTATACACTCTTCTTATACCCTAGTGTTGGCACACAGTTTCCAAGACAGGGTTCTTAGTAGAGAGGCAAGTCCCTTTCATATACTACTATTTCCCTAGAAATGGTTGCGATCCAGCACGAATCTCATGAGAGTAGAGCACAAGCATGAGAAAGTGGTGCTTGCCGCATAGGGCTCGTTCAGTCCTGATAACATCTCGCAAGTCCCGCATTGGAAATGACTTGGCCTGCCACAGGGTGTTTTATGATCCGGTGAGACTCTTGCGAGATTGCATGGGGAGAAATAGAAAAAAGGGCCAAGGTTCAACTAATAGTTATTATTCTTTTTAAATGGTTAACGAAATGCTATGGAGTGATTGGGTGCAGAACCAGAAATAGGTCAGTTTGTCCTTTATGCTTTGGAGGAGAAAGAAGTCTCTTTGAGTTGTGCTCAACAGATGTAACTTATTTGGAATTGATAGAGGCAGGTGTATTCAGTTACATTTAAGAAAGAGCTTCAAGATATTTAATAGTATACTTTATGAAGTTTGTTGAGAAGTATCAGTAAATGCACTAATGTTGGTATACTTCTTCTGCACAAGGTTTATTGAATGAAAAGCTGTTTGTAGAGGTATAGATTCCTCAATATAGTTTTTGGGCGGTAGACATTAGAATGTATAACATTCAAGTATATCAGCAAGTATTGAAGTGTTAAAACTGTATTTACTTGTGTAAGTAAAGGAAACAGTGTCTCTCAGACTATACAAAAAGATTTTGGAATGTGGGATTGGGGAAGCCCTAGTGTTTTTATAACCTCACTGTGCAGAAACTTTAGCCCTATTAGGTGTTTGAGTGGTGATATTGGTATTTCTAGAGTGAAACATTGCGCTCCGTGTGAGCAAACGTGTCTCATGAGGAATGTGTTACTTTACTTATATGTAATGATGTTTAATGCCATGTTATAATTTATTTGTCAGACAAAAATGCACTGGGTGAGGCAACTGGACCCACTCCATCATGCCCATGTTTCACAACTCATGAGCTACACCTCATCTGAGACTTCAAGTGCGAGTCAGGAAGAAAGGGACAGCAGTGTCCAAGCGCAGGAGCAAAAAAGTAGTACAGGAGGCACATACAGGTACCAAGAATGACCGTCACAGTACTCTCTATACTATTCAGGAAGCCAACATTTGTTTCTTCTGGCTCATCCAGCAGCCTAATCTGACAGTGTCCAGTCATCCTTTTCCCCTTGTCATAAAATACCCAGTCGACACAAGGAAGTACAGTCCTTTCCTTTCTTTGAAGAGACACTGACCAGGTCTGGCATATTATAGCACTAGGACCGCAACATGAACGAACTCATGCTCATCTTTTTTAAATGTTCATATTTTTTCATAAAAGTTAAGTGAGACATAGGCCAGGATAAAGTTATTTGATCAAGATCACACAATTAATGAAGATACTGTGAGTATAGATTCCTCCTTTTTGATTCTAGCCTTTCTGTTGCACTTGGGAATCCAGAAGATTGATTGCCCCGCAGAATGCGTGGATGTAGACGGCAATATCCACGATCTCAAAACCGGGGTAAAAGGACGCCCTGAAGGGATTTTGTCATTATTAAAAAAGCACGTAGAGTGGTAGTCGTTAACGAGGTATCTCCCTGCATGGCCGGGCGGTGTTAATAACCCTGTGCACTTTTACGTACATTATGCCCATGGCCTGATGAGGCCTGATTGAATTGGTCGAAACGCGTCAACTTTATTTGGAGGTGTCCGATCAAATACAAGTGATATACAAGATAACGGGACACACCCTTTCTTGGACTGCGTGGTGGTGGAAAGTTACCCTCCTAAATGTGTATGGGACTATCTCCCACTGATTGTGTACAAATGCTGTCCGTTTTGCAACTGCGATTAGATAGTATGGATAGGAAAGAACCTTGACATTGCGATGATTATTACATCACTACTGTTTGTATTCATTGGATGTTTTGTAAGCATGGGCGTAAAATCCGTTCCACTCGTGGAATTTGCGGATTTTCGGCAAATTCGCAATCCGCGAACTCTCGCTAATTTGCCGAAAATTTGCAAATTCGCACGCTGCGGATTTTTTTGCTTGGTGATACAATATTGCGGCACGCGGCGTTCACTTACCGTCATTCAGCATTTGTAGAGTTGTTTTTCTCCATATTTTGCGTGCGCTGCGCCATTTTGGATCTTGCTGCGGGATCCCGCGGGAGTTTGGCCACCGCGATTACGTCATCGCGGCTTGCCACCTTGCACAGCACGCATCGCAAGAGTTCGCAATTGCAAACACATAGATGCGGCGGGCAGCAACAATCTCGCACTCGCGAAATTGCAAAATTTGCAATTCTGCACAAAAAATCCACCAGCAAGCAGCATAAACCTTCTGAAAATTATGAATTTTATCAGAATCACTCCTCAGGTTGACACTTGCCTGCACTTTTTTTTGCAAGGAGTCCATTTTGGGGGGGGGGGGGGTGGGTGGGAGGAAGGAAGTGTCCCACAGTCTCCAACTTCCTGTTCCTGTCCAGCAGGCTCCTCCCAGTGCTTTCTTCATGTGCTGGTCACTTTGATTTGGATCTTGACCTGGATGGATTACTTTTTGAGGATGCTGCTGGATATTTGGATTTGAGGCCTTTTTGACCTTCTTTGGATCACTTTTGGATTAGAAATTTCACAAGGAGGTTTGTTTGGGGCATTACAGTTGCTGCAACTACAATTTTGGAATTTTCCATTTCTGGGCTGTTGTTGGGGCCTTTTGCCCAGGGGTACTCAGTGGTGCATGGACTGAGTCTTTCTGTGGGGTCTCTTTAATGTAAACATCATGGAGGGCATAGATGGCATTGGATTGTGGTGATTTTTGTGTGTTTTTAGATTTTTGGGCTGTTGTTGGGGCCTTTTGCCCAGGGGTACTCAGTGGTGCATGGACTGAGTCTTTCTGTGGGGTCTCTTTAATGTAAACATCATGGAGGGCATGGATGGCATGGGATTGTGGTGATTTTTGTGTGTTTTCGACTTTTTGGGGTGGTGATGGGGCCTGTCCATGTGGGTGGGGGCCATTTTGAGGAATGGTACAAGCAGGGCCTGGCCATGTGGTGGGGGTCTAGGGGCCATTTTGAAGCCAGGGAGTGGGCTTTGTTGTGCCATAGGCCTGCACCCAGTCTGCCATGCTTCCATCCATTATACCCAGGGGTACTCAGTGGTGCATGGGCCTAGTCTTTCTGTGGAGTGTCTTGAATTTGAACATGATTGAGGGCATGGATGGCATTGGAGTGTGGTGATTTTTGTGTGTTTTTCGATTTTTGGGCTGTTGTTGGGGCCTTTTGCCCAGGGGTACTCAGTGGTGCTTGGACTGAGTCTTTCTGTGGGGTCTCGTTAATGTAAATATAATGGAGGGCATGGATGGCATGGGATTGTGGGGATTTTTGTGTGTTTTTCGACTTTTTGGGGTGGTGATGGGGCCTGTCCATGTGGGTGGGGGCCATTTTGAGGACTGGTACAGGCAGGGCCTGGCCTGGCCATGTGGTGGGGGTCTAGGGGCCATTTTGAAGTCAGGCAGTGTGCTTTGTTGTGCCATAGGCCTGCACCCAGTCTGCCATGCTTTCATCCATTATGCCCAGGGATACTCAGTGATAGATGGGCCTAGTCTTTCTGTGGGGTGTCTTGAATTTGAACATGATTGAGGGCATGGATGCCATTGGATTGTGGTGATTTGTGTGTGTTTTTCGATTTTTGGGCTGTTGTTGGGGCCTTTTGCCCAGGGGTACTCTGTGGTGCATGGACTGAGTCTTTCTGTGGGGTCTCTTTAATGTAAACATCATGGAGGGCATGGATGGCATGGGATTGTGGTGATTTTTGTGTGTTTTTCGACTTTTTGGGGTGGTGATGGGGCCTGTCCATGTGGGTGTGGGCCATTTTGAGGACTGGTACAGGCATGGCCTGGCCATGTGGTGGGGATCTAGGGGCCATTTTGAAGCCAGGCAGTGTGCTTTGTTGTGCCATGGGCCTGCACCCAGTCTGCCATGCTTTCATCTATTATGCCCAGGGGTACTCAGTGGTGCATGGGCCTTGTCTTCCTGTGGGTTGTCTTGAATTTGAACATGATTGAGGGCATGGATGGCATTGGATTGTGGTGATTTTTGTGTGTTTTTCGATTTTTGGGCTGTTGGTGGGGTCTTTTGCCCAGGGGTACTCAGTGGTGCATGGACTGAGTCTTTCTGTGGGGTCTCTTTAATGTAAACATCATGGAGGGCATGGATGGCATGGGATTGTGGTGATTTTTGTGTGTTTTTTGACTTTTTGGGGTGGTGATGGGGCCTGTCCATGTGGGTGGGGGCCATTTTGAGGACTGGTACAGGCAGGACCTGGTCATGTGGTGGGGGTCTAGGGGCCATTTTGAAGCCAGGCAGTGTGCTTTGTTGTATCATAGGCCTGCACCCAGTCTGCCATGCTTTCATCCATTATGCCCAGGGGTACTCAGTGGTGCATGGGACTAGTCTTTTTGTGGGGTGTCTTGAATTTGTAGATGATTGAGGGCACGGATGGCATTGGATTGGGGTGATTTTTGTGTGTTTTTTGATTTTTGGGCTGTTGGTGGGGCCTTTTGCCCAGGGGTACTCAGTGGTGCATGGACTGAAATGAAATGAAAATGTGTTTTGTAGAGCGCAAATAGCTGCCCAGAGGCGTCCAAGCGCTATGATTGACAGTGTACAGACAGCGGGACAATTATCAGGAACAGATGGAAATGAATCTATTTATTAAACAAAAAAGTTTTCAGGTGCTTCCTAAAAGAGGTGAGATCTGAATTGGACCTTAGATACAGAGGTATGCTATTCCATAGCCTAGCAGCATTCAGGGAGAAAGAACGACCTCCCGATCTGGACCGTTTAACCTTTGGCATGACAGCACGAAAAGCATTGGTAGACCGTAGCTGTCTGATAGGGAGGTAAGGGGTAATTAAGGAGCGACTAATCGCTGGACCGGTTCCCCAGAATGACTGATGGGCAACACAAAGGGATTTAAAACAGATCCTTTACCTAACAGGGAGCCAGTGTAGTTTTACCAATCCGGATTTAATAGAAGTCCTACGGGGAATTTGAAGCAGAGTCCGGGCCGCACAGTTTTCGATCAATTGTATTTTCCTCAATGTGGAGTCAGGGGCTCCAAGACAGAGTGCGTTTCCAAAGTCTAATCTGGAGAGAATCAATATCTGTACAACAGTTTGTTTAGCCTCAAATGGTAGTAGGGGGAGAATCTTCCTCAGCATTCTAATGAGGCCGAAGCATGTGACAGATAGCACAACAGCTTGGTGATCAAACATTAAGGACTTGTCCAGCCAGATGCCTAAGCTCTTAATAGCATCCTTGGGGACTGGACGGGGGCCCAGGCAGGCTGGCCAAATTGGGCCAACCTCAGATGGAGCCGAGCGTCCCAATAGCATAACCTCTGTCTTGTCCCCATTAAGTTTGAGACAAGACAGGGTCATCCAGCTGTTGACTTCACTCAGGCAGGTCACTAAATCCACCGTGGCCGCAGGGTCCTCGGCCGGCGTCAGGAGACCACCAGCTGGGTATCGTCCGCATAGGTCACGATCTTAATACCATATGAATGGACGATCCCAGCCAGCAGCCTCATATAGACGTTAAACAACATCGGGCTAAGCGAGGAACCCTGCGGAACTCCACAGTTTAGGGGTCTGCTGGTGGAGGTGGTGTTTCCCTCAAAAACCTGAAGGTTTCTATTGGTCAGAAAGGACTTAAACCATTTCTATGCTTCTCCTTGAATCCCAATATCCTGGAGTCGCTGCAATAAGATTTCATGGTTCACAGTGTCAAAAGCGGAACTCAGATCGAGGAGGATGACTGTCACTGATCCTCCCTGATCCAAGATGCCTCTTGATTCCTCCAGGACCGCCAATAAGGCGGATTCTGTCCCATGCTTGGGACGGAATCCAGTTTGTGAGGGATCAAGTAGACTGTTCTTTTCTAAAAATGTAGTCAGAAGGCTGTTGATGTATTTTTCCAGTATCTTACTGACCCAAGGGAGCAGGGAAATGGGGCGATAGTTGCTGAAGTTGTTAATATCTATATTAGGTGTCTTCGCGAGTGCTCTCACCCTAGCCTCTTTCCATGCAGATGGAACTGTGTTAGTGGAAATTGAGGCATTAAGTACCTCCAGTATGACAGGAAGGATGATATGGCTAACAGCCTTTAAAAAGCTCGGGGGGCAGGATCACTGGGAGAGCCCGACTTGACCTGGGCCATTAAGGTGGCTAGTAAGTCTAAGTGTAGCAAAGGGAATTTCTCCAGCACAGGTGACAGATTGACTATGGCGTCGCGTTTGGAGTACTCCAGGGTGGCTACTTAGCTATTTAGGCGGATGGTTGGGAAAGAAGAATAGATAAGATCTACTTTATTATAGAAATAGTCAGCCATATCATTACACCGGGTTTGTAAGTCATCGCTGTTTATAGGAGGCTGGGAGAGGACAGTGAGACTTTTTACAATCCGGTAGATCTCCTTGGAGTTAGATCTAGCTTCAGAGATCTTTTGTGTGTAATACCGAGATTGAGCTTTCTTGATCTCCAGCTTATAGTCCCTGATGGAATTTCTATATAAAGTTTTATCTGGGTCGGTGTAGCCCAGACGCCATCTCCTCTCTAGCCTTTTGCACTTACGTTTAGTCTCCCTAAGCTCCTCAGAGTACCAAGGAGCCGAGATCCTGGATCTTTTAGCCCGAGTTGTTTTGACTGGGAGTGTGGTATTCAATGATCTGGTTATCCAATCATTAAATGCGTCATTAGCTACCGAGGGATCTGTAGTAATAAGAGGTATTGTAGCTTGTAATTCATTGTCCCACTTGTCTTTTGGAAGTTTAGACCAATTTTGTGCGTCCCGTAGTCCTGTCATAAGGGCAGGGGGTTTGTAGATGTGCCAAGTTAACGGGACTAATCGGTGGTCAGTCCACGGGAGCGCAATAGGGAGCTCTACCACCAGTTCGGGGCAATTACTAAATACGGGGTCCAGCAAATGCCCTTTCGTATGTGTAGATAATAGAACAAGCTGGGTTAACTGTAATGCAGACAGACCAGCAATTACTGAGTCTTTCTGTGGGGTCTCTTTAATGTAAACATCATGATGGGCATGGATGGCATGGGATTGTGGTGATTTTTGTGTGTTTTTCGACTTTTTGGGGTGGTGATGGGGCCTGTCCATGTGGGTGGGGGCCATTTTGAGGACTGGTACAGGCAGGGCCTGGTCATGTGGTGGGGGTCTAGGGGCCATTTTGAAGCCAGGCAGTGTGCTTTGTTGTGCCATAGGCCTGCACCCAGTCTGCCATGCTTTCATCCATTATGCCCAGGGGTACTCAGTGGTGCAAGGGCCTAGTCTTTCTGTGGGGTGTCTTGAATTTGAACATGATTGAGGGCATGGATGGCATTGGATTGTGGTGATTTTTGTGTGTTTTTCGATTTTTGGGCTGTTGGTGGGGCCTTTTGCCCAGGGGTACTCAGTGGTGCATGGACTGAGTCTTTCTGTGGGGTCTCTTTAATGTAAACTTCATGGAGGGCATGGATGGCATGGGATTGTGGTGATTTCTGTGTGTTTTTCGACTTTTTGGGGTGGTGACAGGGCCTGGCCATGGGTACTCTGTCAGTGTTGCATTTTATTGGCCTTTCCATTTTGCGGGGTGGGCATAATAAAAATGCTTACTTGCAAACTATTAATGGAAGCGCTACATATGCAACATTTATTTAACTGATGTTCCTCTGGCTTTGTTTGCTTTTAGGTGCAGCAAGACGAATCATCAGCCTCATCGTTCCTCATCATCAGTGCCAGGAACAAGTCCTGCTGCGGTGTGTGCAGCACAACGTCACGTGTGGCCACAGACAACTGTGCAACTTGTGCAACTGCGGCCTGCTGTTCTGACATCTGAAGAAGATGGCCCCAAAAAAAGTCCCCCGTAGCTCCTCTAGCAAGAAAGTTGCCAGTAAGGAGCAGAAGAAGCAAGTGGCGCCACGTACTAAGGAGACTGGTGTGCCGACTGCCACATTTTTTGGGGGGAAAAAAAGTACGCCTGCAGCAGCAGTGGGGTCTGCTGATGACCAAGCTGGGAGCAGCACCCCCGCTCCATTGGGCTCAGTGCCACCACCACCACGCCAACTTAAGTCTAAGCCCTTGAGAGCTTTAGAGGCCGCCAGTATAGTTGTTCAATCACCATCGACCAGTGATGTTGGCTCATCGCAAGAAAGTAGGAGCATCCCTCAATCAACACAGGTTGTTGTAACTCATCTGACGAGTGTTCAACAACCACAGCCGCAACAACAACCACATGTGCAAGTACAAGCTCAAGTACATGTGGAAGGAGAGGCAGCGCAAGGAGATGCGCAAGCAGAGGTGCATGGAGCAGCACAAGTGCCCACAATAGTTGTTCCTCCCGAAGTAGGGGCACATCAGGAAATCGACATTAAAGTCGAGGTATCATTTGAGGAAGCCACTCCTCCTGATCATTCCTTGTCTTCCATATCTCTAGCAAGGAAAAGAAGATCAAGGATGGTGTCTACATCTTCTTCAAGCCCCCTTCCTTCTGATGATATGGATGACAATTGGGAACCACCACGGCCGTCTGAGAGTGAGGCACACCATGATCTGACAAAGGTAGCTAAGCGTAAAAGGAAGGTCCCCAACACTCTCGTACTTATGGAGTGTGATGATGACGCTGAACAAGAAGTGGCATATACTCCTGCTGATGAAGACTCTCATGACGACGACGCAGTCATCATAAACTTCACCGCAGCCCCAGCGGGCATGCAGCAAACAGACATTTTTACCCTAGCCCGAAAAGCTGCTGAGCGTGATGTTGTTGACGAGGCAATGGGACCACCACCAATGCAGTTAACTAGTACACCACCACCTACCGCTTCCATATTTTCTTGCCAGAAGGGACCTCCATCCACCTCGACCTCCATTTCCTCAATTAGTGGTGCTGCAAGTGCACAACATAGTAAAGTTCGGCAACACACATCCTCCACTTCATCTGGCATTTGCATTACCAGTATCTCCTCCTCCGCCCCCCACAGACATTTGAAGTCCGCAGTTTGGGACTTCTTTAGTGTTAGCACAACAAGGGAAAACATAGCCATTTGTACCACTTGTAAGCTTGCAGTTAGTCGTGGTAACCTTGGTACCAACTATGGTATCGGAGGCCAGAGAGGTCATCTTGAGAGACAACACACTGTCAAATGGCATGCGCACCTAAAGGAGATCAAGGAAGCCAGAATTGCAAGTCAACAAATTGTATCCGTTGATGTTTCATCCGATGACGAGGAGGAAAAGCGTCAAACATTTCTTCACTTACACCCAGTACCCCTGTCAGCAGCACACCCCCTGCAAGATATATGAGCCACACTAAGAGTGTGGGAGAGAGTGAGACACTAATGCGAAAAAGTTCATCATCATCGAGCGTAACTGGGTCGAAGAAGTCATCATCATTATCATCCCGTAAAATCATGGTCCAGCCCACCATTAGAAGCATGTTGTTTTCAGATGCGCCACTTGAACGCAACCACCCAATGACACGTCTGTATAACACTATGCTGGCTAAAATGCTAGCTCTGGACCTTCTCCCTTTTTCTTTTGTGGAAGGGGTTGGTTTTCTTGAATTAGTGGCAACACTCTGTCCTAAATGGAAGGTTCCTAGCCAGTTCTATTTTGCCAGAGTTGCGGTCCCAGCACTACATGAAGATGTGCTGGAGGTGATTGGGGCAGCTTTGCAGAAGAGTGCTGTTCACACTATACATCTGACAACAGACATGTGGACCAGTTGCCAAGCCGTTGATTACATGTGTGTCACTGCACACTGGGTCTCTTTTTCAGGGGTTAGAGCAAAGCTAAACGCAGGTGTTGACCCAAACAACGTTTTTAAAGCTGCTCGGAAACATGCAACACTAGCCATGTTTGGCATGGAGGAAAGTCATACAGGAGAAAACGTTTTGCAGGAGTTCAACACAAAGGTCTTTCAATGGCTGTCCCCAAGAAAGCGCAAGATTGGTTATGTTTCCACGGATAATGGCGCCAATGTACTTAAGGCCATGGATATTGGTAAATATTTCAGAGTGCTGTGTTTGGCGCACTGTATAAACCTGGTTGTTAAAAAATTCTTGAGTGAAGAAAGTCCAGTGTGCGAGTTACTGACCACCTGCTGAAGAATGTGCACACATTTCAACCATTCTTTTAAGGCCCGGAAGCATCTGAGGGGCCTGCTTCATGAACGTAAACTGCCAGTGAAAGCACTCATCCAGGAGGTGGTAACACGTTGGAACTCAACCTTCTACATGCTTGAGCGTCTGTATGAGAAATGTGCGGTAGTCGATCAGTATTTCTTTACACCGGGTGCAGCTATGAATGACCTGAGGATACATGCAGAGCAATGGAAGCTAGTTCAAAGCCTGACAGACATGCTTCGTCCTTTTGAGGTCTTCATGCGGGCAGTCAGCAGGGAGGACTGTAATTTGGGAAAAGCTATCCCATTGTTGCGCATGCTAGAGCACCAACTGAAGGCGGTGTCTTCTACGTTTCAAAAAGATGAAGAAAAGCAAGAAGCTTTTGATTTGGCGGAGAAATTATTAGAGCGCCTCCTTTGCGATGAACGTCTTCAAAACATCAACACAGAACAGCATTACATTTGTGCTACTATTCTGGATCCACGGTACAAAAAGGCACTGGCAGGCAGAGTATTCTTTCCTTTTGATGACGCAGAAGTTACAAAGTACAAACATTGGCTAGCTGTGTCAGGCATGAGGTTTGAAAGAGAACGGCAGGAAATTGAAGGAAAAGGCAGTACATCAGCATCAGCAGGCCATCCCGAGTCAAAAGAATCCACTTCTGCATCTGTGGCTGTGGCAGAAGTGAGTGATTTTCCCTCAGCCGTTAAAGACACCAGCAACCGTATCATCTGCACCAGACACAACAGTAACATTGTGTGAAGAAGAGGATTGGCTAACTCAGCTTGGGTTTGCTTCTCAAAAGGTCCCAGCAAAAAGTAAGCAAAGTGGAGGAACCGTGGAGAACCTTGAGTCGATGGTGCAAGACTATCTGAATGACTCAACAGAGGTCTATGTTCATGATGACCCATTGGCGTATTGGCATGGGAAAAGAGAATTGTGGCCAGAGATCACCAACCTGGCTATAAATTACTTGTCTTGCCCACTCGCAAGCGTCTCTTCTGAACGTGTTTTCAGTGCTGCTGGTGGCATTGTAACTTGCAAAAGGACCCGCCTCTCGCACAAAAATGTGGAGAGGTTAACAATGATCAAGATGAATCAGCACCTCATACCACCAGATTACAAAATACGAGAATACACGCAGGAAGAAGACGAGGACGAAGAGGACACCAACTTAGATGAAGGAAGTTCTTCTCTGTTAGGTGACCTACTCCCGCCTGAATTTGCAGAGTATGAGGACGAGCTCTTCTTCCCTGACACCGAACCCTGAAAATGAGTCAATGAATCAATAACTTTTTTCCGTCCTTATTCACTTTTATTCCTGTGTGTCTGTGTTTCTTTGTTTTGCAAAATCTATATAAAAAACTTTAATCACCTAATCACAAAAACAAGCCCATCACCAGAACTGTCTTCACTTATTTGCTTCTTTATTTGAAGGTGCCGACGTCTGCATTCCTCAGGTTCACAAGTTCACAATAACATGCTCCTCTATCCTCCTCCTCCAGACTCCTATTTCCCTCAAAGCAGATGGCTGGATTACGCCCAATGAAGAAAGACTCTGCACTTGTGGGGGTGTTCTACTTCTTTGCGGGTGAGTTGACGGGTCTGGGGCCATTGCTGGGAAGGTCTAATACCGGATAAAATTGGTTTGGAGAAAATCGGAGCAGAAACAAATTGTGCGCTTTTGATCACTTGCCTGTCTTTGGGGTGCTGTTTGGCGGGCTTTTAGGTTGTTGAGGGTGGGTTTTGGGGTCTTGGAGCACTGCTGGCACAGTCTAATGTTGATGCCATTTGTTTTTCAGGAGATCCATGGTGGAAAAGCGCAGTTAGGGCCTAGCTGCGCCGCGCGTTTGGACAGAATTCCAGGTAGTAAGCCCATTTTTGCTTTTTGCCAGTTTGGGGGTGTTCTGCTTTTTTGCGGGTGGCGGCAGGGGTCTGGGGCCATTGCTTGGAATGTCTAATACGGGATCAAAGTGGTTTGGACCAAATCGGAGGCAAAAAAATTTGGGGGCGTTTTTGCTGACTTGCTTGTCTTTGAGGTGCTGTTTGGGGGGTTCCGGGTGTTTGTGGGTGGGTTTTAGGGTCTGGGAGCACTGCTGGCACAGTCTAATGTTGATTGCATTTGTTTTCCAGGACATCCATGGGGGAAAAGTGGAGTTATGACCTAGCTGCACAGCGTGTTTGGACAGAATTGAAAGAAGGCCGAAAAATATTGTAAGTATGAGATTTTCCATTTTTGCTTTTTGCCTTTTTGGGGGTGTTGTGCTTTTTTGCGGGTTGGGTTGGCGGGTCTTGGGGCATTGCTGGGAAGGTCTAATACCGGATAAAAGTGGTTTGGAGAAAATCCATGAGGAAAAAGTTTTTGCATTTTCTGACATTTCGCTCACTTTAGCGTTTTCGGGGGCCTGTTTGGGGGGCTTGCTGGTGTTTTTGGGTGGGTTTTGGGGTCTTGGAGCAACGCTGGGTATGGATACTTTTGATTGCAAGTGGTTTGAATAAAATCCATAGTGGCAAAGGGTAGTTAGGGCCTAGCTGCAGAGCGCGCGCGGAGTGATTTTGGAAATTTGCCTGAAAATGACTGTCCCCATTTTTGTAGTTTTGCTTTTTGGCTGTTTGGGGGTCTTCTACTTGTTTCCGCCTGGGTTGGCAGGTCTGGGGCCATTGCTTGGAAGGTCTAATACCGGATAAAGGTGGTTTGGACAAAATCGGAGGCGAACTTTTTTTTGCGTTTTTGCTGACTTGCTTGTCTTTGAGGTGCTGTTTGGGAGGGTTCCGGGTGTTTGTGGGTGGGTTTTGGGGTCTGGGAGCACTGCTGGCACAGTCTAATGTGGATTGCATTTGTTTTTCAGGAAATCCATGGTGGAAAAGGGGAGTTAGGGCCTAGCTGCACAGCGCGTTTGGACAGAATTGAAAGAAGGCCGAAAATATTCTAAGTATGAGATTTTCCATTTTTGCTTTTTGCCTGTATGGGGGTGTTTTGCTTTTTTTGTGGGTGGGTTGGCAGGTCCTGGGGCATTGCTGGGAAGGTCTAATACCGGATAATAGTCGTTTGGAGAAAATCCATGCTGAAAAGCATTTTGGCACATTAACTTAGGGCTCGTTAGGGTTAGCACTAGCAGCAGGATTGTATGTGTTTCGGGGTGTTCTAGATTTTTGCAACTGAGTAAGCATGGGCGAATTTTGTGAATCTGGCATTCGCGAATTTCGCGAATTTGCGAACTCGCCATCCGCAAAAAACGCAAATTCTCACGAATTCTGCCAGTTCGCGAGGGTTTGGTACCAGTTTGCAATTGCGAACTTACTTGTCGGCTCGCAACGGTCGCGACTATGTTGTTTCTACGTCTGGTTCATCATCACAGGTTCCCAACACCCTCTGTTTCACCACTGCCACCCTCTGTTTTACCCATGCCACCCTCTGGTACATCAATGCCACCCTCTGGTTCATCATCACTGTAGATTATGGGGGGAAGCAAGCACACCTGCCCTGCTTCAACTGACATTAATTAATTTGGGGTTAGTTTATTAATGTGTCACTGTTTTAAAATTCCAGGTCTGGCACCTGCTTCCTTATCAGTAATTTGCTTTCTGTTGCAGTGCAATTTTTTTTTCCAAGACCTTTGTGGCCTACTTGTAGCTATTCTATGAGCCTGCTGTGAGGGTCAGAGCAGGGTCATACAATTGTTGCAACTAGCAACTGAACTCTGGAGGGGCCCCAGTCAGGAAGCACTGCAGGGAATGGTTACTAATGATGAGTTTGAACTCTTGCACCTGCTGAGTGCTTTCAGTTTTGCAAAACTCCTTTTTCTGCAATTTCGCGGGATTCACGTGGCGCGAACTTGCGCGAGATCGGATTCGTAAGCCGCGAATTCGTGCAAATATGCGATTTGTTTTTTTGCGGCGTGTTATTTTGCAAGGTTTTGTGCGTTTTAGCGAGCCGCTTGTAGAGCAAGGCACGAAATTACCCTCGCGGTCGTTCAAGGGCGCGGCCATCTTCTTTGCATGACGTATTTCCGTTTCCGGGCGTGAAGTGTAATCTCGCAAAGTGTGCGGCTCGCTAGTACAATTTCGCGGGTGTTCGCGAGGAAAATCTCGCGCGAACTTACCCGCGCGGTCGTGAACGGGCGCGGCCATCTTGCTTCTCATTCATTGCTATGGTTCTGGGCATGCTTTTTGCATCCTCTATGTATCTCTGCCATCCTTTGCTTGTTTGAAGTTTTTTTTGATCTATTTTACTTATTATCTATCTCTCTATTTTTCTAGCTCTATATTTTTGTGTTTTCTGCTACTTTTGGTTAATTTTAAACTACTTTTTTCATCTCTTTACTTTTCTTCTCTTCCCTATTCTATTTTCTTTATTATTTAGCTTCCTTTCTGCCCAGACCATGGTGAAGGGAGCCGGGAAGCATCCCGAGAAGGGGAAGGGTCCCACACCCCGTGCCCGGCTCCCGTGCGGGCGTTTGAGGGGGGAGCAGGTCATACCCCGGGAGATCTTCAGCCTAGAGGAGGTGGCCGCACAAATTTTTTATGTTCAGCGCCGCCTCCCCAGGACCATCATGGCAGGCGGCAAGATTGGTAGCGGGTACGGGATCCGGGAGCGCCGGAAGCGGTGGGAGAAGGTGTGCCGGGCCATGTACCACCACTCTCGGGTCCGGCGCACCTAAAACCAGGCCACCCACCGCTGGACGGATGTCCTGTACCGTGAACGCGATCTGCTCAACCTGCTTGGCCTTGAGATCTCCGGGCTTGGTGAGTAGTAGTAGCTATTTCTTTACTACTCCGTTTTCTCCTGCTCTGTGTGTTATTATATTGCAAATTTTTGTTTTTTACCAAGAGCAATAATGCTGCTCATTACATTGTAGGTAAATTATTTTTCAAAATCTTCTGTGCATTTCAGGTGCACTGCTCTCCTTAGTAGTGTTGCTACTATGCTTATTTGTTTTCGATTTTGTGTTCTTTTTATTGGCCTGTGAAATTATGTATGAGTGTAGTTTAAAGAACTGCGTAATGCTAGACACTAAGGTTCAGATTTTTTAGTACAGGCGCATCCCTGCAAAGTAGCAGGGATGCACCAGTAATTGTGCGCCACGCCACCTTCACCCATGGTGCGCCATATTTACAATGCGGCGCACCATGGGCCCAAAACGTCACCAAAGCGTTACGCATCTGTGCTGTAAAGGCGGCGCATTGCTGGAGTTGCGTCGCAACGATGGCGCAGCTCCATCAATGCTCTGGGGTGCCCCATCTCCCCAATGCTGCGTCAAGCCGTACGTCTGCTTCAAGCAGGCGCAGGGTTTGAGTCAAGCATCATTGTCGTTAAAGTGACTGATTGAAATCTTGTAGATTTCCTGTGCAGGAACGCCCTCCCTTGCGCCGGAACGCCCCCTGATGGCGCAGGGCTTTACAACGTGATGCATCTCCCATATGCGTCACGTTGTTAATATACGCCGCACCATTGCGCCTCTTTTGTTCTGCCACTGCGTCACAAAAGTCACGCAACAATGGAGCAAAAGAGCGGCAAGGGGCTTCTAAATCAGCCCCTACAGACTCAAGTCCAGTCCTTCCTTTGTACACATGGCGATAAGAAGAAATAGTGGTGGTGGATTGATAGTTTGAGTATTTTAATGACTGGTTAATATAGTAGGAAACTTTAGTGTTGTCGCTGATCTGCAATCACGATGGACTTTGTCTGTCACTTCACGTGCTGCGAACTGCTGCCTGCCAATCCTAGGCAAACCTTTTTAGTACTTTGTTTAGTGAGTTACATAAGAACTTTCCAATTCGACGGTCCGCAAATCAAGCAATACTAATAACGTAGTAGACCACATGAGATCGGTCAATATATCCCGTGGAATAGTTGTCTATTTGTTATTTCGCCAAAATATTTTGTTATTGTTCTTTTGAAATGTTTGATTTGGTTGACAAATATCATCCATGTTTTCTGGTCTTTCTTTCTTTCATGTTGTACATCAGCTCCCCCCAAGGGCAAGAGGACACAGGAGGAGGAGGAGCGTGCTGTTCAGGATGAAGGCCAGGATCGGGCAGGCGAGGGCTCCTTTGCTGGCCCCAGTAAGTTTTAATTTTAATATAGAGTACTTATTATTTCCCAGCGTTCCTCATTCGATTTTTTCTAAATCGTCTTTGATCTTCTTGTAGATTGGATCTAAATTCTTATCCTGCCTCGACTATGACTCCCTGTGGTATTACTAGATTATTCTTATTAGTCTGTCTGATTGCACATTTGGCAATTCCATTGGACTCCCATTCTAGTCAGCAATAGCTCTATGCACTGAGTGCAGTCCTCTGGGATTGTCCATAATGTCTTTTCAAGTCTTCTAAATGTTTATGCTTTGACAATTGCCAACAATAAAAAGGTGAATGACCACCAAGAAAGAATAAGATACTACTTTACTTTTGGTTTGGATAGTAGGACAATCCATTCTACTACTGTTGCAGGGACAAATCTGCACAAACAGAACTATGGATACTAAATAATGCTTTGCTTAGCTTATCAATTATAATAGGTGCTGTTAGACTTTCCACATACCTCAGTGATAACAGACTTTGTAGTTGAACCCCCAATTAAGCATGGGCGAATTTTGCGAATCTCGCGTTTGCGAATTTTGCGGATTTGCGAACTCGCAATCCGCAAAATCCGCGAATTCTCGCGAATTTGCGGATTTTTTTTTGTGTGTTTGCGCGGGTTTCTGCCAGTTCGCGAGGGTTTTGTACACTTTCGCAAATTGTGAACTTACCTGTCGGGTCGCAAGTTTCGCGAACTTGTTGTTTCTAGGTGTCCAGCCTGTTTGCGACACTCTTCTTCATCACTGCCACTCTCTGTCACCACTGCCACTCTCTGACTACTCATGCCACCCTCTGGCCCACCCATGCCACCCTCTGTTTCATCACAGCACCCTCTGGTTGTCCAGTCAGTGTACATTATTGTGGCAACGCAAGCACACCTTCCCTGCCTCAAGTGACCTGAATTAATTTGGGGCTGATTAATGTGTCACAGAATATTTTTTTAGCTGGCACCTGCTTCCTTAGTGCTTCCTGATTAGTGATCTTTTGCACTTGCTAAGTGCTTTCATTGTTGCAAAATTAGTTACAACACCTGCCCTGCCCTGCCCCAACTGACAATAATGAATTAGGGGCTGATTAATGGATTTGAACTTCCAGCCTGGCTCCTGCTTGTCTCCCTTAGCTGTAATTCAGGACCTTTGTGGCATATGTGTAACTATTCTGAGGTTCAGAGCAGGGTCACATAATAGTTGCAACTGGCAACTGAACTCTGGAGGGGCCCCTCAGGAAGCACTACAGGAAATGGCTACTAATGATGAGCCTGAACTTTTGAACCTGGTAAGTAGTTTCAGTTTTGCTAAGATCGTATTTCTGCAATTTTGCACTTATTCGCGGGGCGCAAAGTTGTACTGGGAAGCCGCGAACTCACGCGAACAGTGCGAGCAAAATCCGCTGCTCGCGGATTTGCGGATTTTGCGGGAGATTCGCGAATCTCGCGGATTGCGAATTTACCGAAAATCCGCAAAATCCGCGAGCGAAACGGATTTTCCGCCCATGCTTACCCCCAATCTCCTTACTGACTAGATAGTGTGGCAGAGTCATTTAGCTCCCAAAGTCACCGATGATTGATCCCCAATGATGTCAGAGGCACGGACTCATGCTTGCAAAAATTCCAAAACCTTTAGCTCATCCACTCTAGTCTGGAGGACCAAAAACCACAGAGTCTATTTAAGTTTAAAAGCTTTATTAAAAGTAAACACATTTATTAAAATCAGGTTTGTCATAAAAGTAAACGTTTAACTGAAAATGGAAAAGTGCTTAGTGCTGACGATTAATTGGACACATTTCTTGTGGTCGAGCCGAGCTCTCACCTGGGATCAATTGAATTTGATCCTGCTCGTGTTCTTAGAAGTCAAGCTTCTGTCTGCTAGGAGAAAAAGTGGTGCGTGTTAAAAATAAAAAGCAAGCATTCATCAGTGTGCCAAAAAGTGCAGCAAGACAACAGCCTTCCCTGGAAAAAGGGACATTTTTACTTTACAGTAGACAGTCACAAATTATTACATTGTATTCTGTTTTTTCACATTTCTTTCTTCCTCCTAGACCAAATATTATATAGTAGTGAGTGGTGTATTCTAACATTCTTAAATGTACTTTGTAGGTGGAACATCTGGAGGCGGGGCCAGCGCGGAGGTGGTGGTATTGGACGAGGGGAACAACTCTGGGGAGGAGGCGGTGCAAGTGCCGGACATGCCTGTGAGGGATAACACGGTGGTGGCGGGCAGAGGTAAGCTATATATTCCTTACTTATTTAGATTGAAGACTGCAGAGTGTGCTTTCTGCACGGGTGTATTATAAATCAACCAGGTAGTAGCCTCCTCTAAATGTACTTCGACTTAGCTGTGAAGTTTTTGGCGAGAAGAATCCCAATCAGATCTGAGATGAACTTGATGGATGGGATGAACGAAAAGCGAAAGAAGGGTGTAAGTAAGTGTGGAAGGACGAGAAATGTAATGATGACTGGCAAAGAAGAATGATAGGGGTTTGCTTGGTCCCCGAGGTGGCTGGGAAGGAAAGAATATGGTATGGTGCATGGCTGGGTGAATGATGAAGCAAGGATGGGTGGAAGGAGAACAGCCTGGGTGGGTGAAACAGAAACTGTATGTGTGCATATACTTTGAATGGATGGATGCCTGGATCATGGTACTATCTGACTCTTAGATAGCATATGTGTATCTAGAGAGAGTAGACGGTCACTGGATGAACTAAGTGTTACTTTGAACACCGCACCCGAACGTCCGTTCCAGTGTAGGAAAGGCAAGGAAAAGAAGTTGTAATTTTGTCCAAATACTACCATGAATAGTAGCAGTAGTTTGTATTGCAACTGCAAGCACAGCATATATCCGGTTATTACGGTGGACACTCCCTACCTCTCTTAATAACTTTAGTTTAGCAGTAGTACGCCATTCATGTGTGGGTGTATCACTGTTCACTCAATAATAAGCAAAGCACCTAAAGTCATCCCATATGTCATCAAATACATCCCATGTGAAGTGATAGATAATCAGATTATTTAGCTTCTTCATTTTCCTTTTCTAGTACTGATTTGCACTGTAGCTTGAAAGCTAAATTAATTAAGCAGTAGCCCTTTTAACAGAGTATTCTCAGTGCCACCCGTAATAGAAAAGTAAGAGCTTCACCACCTGCATGTACTGGACCGGTACAGTAACGCAAGTCTGTCTCACTCATCATGGTGTGCGTCTGTTTTTCTCGGGTGCAAGTTCACTGCGCTGGCATTATGCCGGCTTGCATAAGATAACGTACCAATTTTCCTAAACAAGAGAGAAGAAGAAGAATAAGACTGGTGTACTGTCATAGTCGACTGTAATGGAAGTCCATGGTGCTCGTAGAATTTGTTCCTTAAACTCCCACTAATGTTAGAGCAAGGATGAAGAAGTCGGAGGTTACATAGATACTGTCCTCAATAGTTATGTACTGTGCTTTAAATTTGCTACTTGTACTGGGACACAACTTTCTATTCAATCATTTTGTGTTAATCTTAAGGAGCATTGGTTACAGACTATGTCTTTCTTTCTTCATATAGTTGCTCCTTCCAAATCAAACAGACCATCAAGGAGGAGGGAGCTGGCTCGAATGGCCCGGCAATGGAGGCGGGATGCCACTGTCGCCGAATATCGGCGGCTGGTGGCCCTGGAGGAGGAGGACACGCAGACTACCGGTACAACAACAACATCCACTGGGACAGCTGCATCCTCCTCCGTGCCCCCACGGGCTGCCAGCCAGCGCAGTGCTCCAGCGGTACGGAGCCGGGCTACCAAAGCCAACCGCCACCGCCGAGCAGCAAAGACAGCAGCTTACCCCCACAGGATTTGCAAGGCACGCCAACGCTGCTTATGCCTCAGAGTGTCCTACCTGGAGCAGGAGGTCCTAACCTATAAGAACTTGGTGGAGGGCCTCCACTTCGACCATGCCACCCTCCGCAAGGAGCATGATGCCCTGGCCGCTAAAGTCAACAGCACCCTGCCGTAGTGTCCCTTGCCCCTTTTTTAGAGACTTTTGGGGGGTGGGAATTGGGAGTTGGGTTGTTTTTGGGACTTTTGAAGGACAATCGTTGGGGTTAGGTAGGGTCTTGCGGGAGATTATTTTGTTAGGGCTACAAAAATATACTTTTTGAAACTTTATCTGACCATACCTGTTTTTTACTGCTTTTGAGTCTGGTGGGCGGGGGTTTAACAGTAAGTTTGTTTTACTGAATAGTCCTAGGACTTTAGTAGTACTACCGTCAATCTCTCGTCTCTCCTAATACTCCATTATACTACCTCCAACCAAACGCTTATCTTACCTGTAATTTGTGTTTGAAAGTAGGGCTAGGCCCAGGGCTGACTCCACGGGAAATGGCGATTAAGGTTAGCAATCCTGGGCGGATGAAATGTCCTCCTCATTGCGGTGGTACTAGTGGTGTGACACAGTGGCAGTTGCATGCCTATGGAAAAAAAGAAAATGAAACCTGGTTTGTCCTTACTGTAGCATTACAACAGTACGATAGAGAATATAGCAGGTGACAGTACACTAGAACAGTGCCACAATGTAGCCTAACAAATGGTAAAGTATTGAAAGTATAAGTTGTACTTGTGTTGGATTTCTTTGACATTGGCTAATACTACAAGAAATAGTACTGAAGCTGAGTAAGTCTAGAATATATCCTCAGATTCCTTCACCAGCCTGTTGCTATGACCTTATCCTCCCCAGCAAGTGTGTGGAATTATTGATGTCATTTAGTCACACATCAAGCAAAACCACACAGCCCGGGGGAAGCGGGTTAGGGTTTGGAAAATGGATGGGAATGGGGGTTTCTTTTTGGGTAGGTTTTGTTGAGAGAAGAAAAAAAGAAGCACAGCATGGACAAACAATAATTGAAGATAAAGAAATCTTTGGGTTCAAAGCTAACCATAAATCTTTTAAGTGACATAAAGGAAGTGCATGCACTACTGCATGCATTGTTACTGAAAAGTAAGTAGTACTAGAATGCGACAGTACAGGGCTGCAGTGTTTTCACTTGCCTATCTCTGCACTCAGAGAAACACTTCTTACATTAAATTAGGTTTAAAAAATAGCCGAAGTAAAACCTATAGAATGGCTGTAGGGATCAATTTAGAAGCAGAGAGAGATCCAAGAAATGCAGTCACACTCATAGAAGAAAACAATAGATACTGTATCTGTATGTTGTTGTAGTTGTCCTGTTGAATTTGGTAAGTAAGTTGCATGCAGCAAACAATTCCTCTTATTAGCGGCACTCCTCCATTCCAGCTGACGCTTCGTCCATCAATGTTGGTGACCAGAAGACACCCTGTCCACTGCCTGCCTGGCGGATGCTGATGTGCTAATATGAAGCCTGACTCCATCCTTTTTTCCCCATTGCACAGACTGAAACCTGGCCTGTAATTATTGAATGAAAAACAGGAAGTGATATATTACAACACCACTGATAAATAAATATAAGGTATGTACGCTGTGTAGTGCAAAAAGTCACACTTTCATTTTCCTAATAGACAGTACAATATTTTTGAAAGTGCGTACTCTGTCTGAGTCACCTTTTGAAGGATAAATAAGTATGGGCAAATTAATTTAGCGGATCTTTCCCCTCAAGCTAGGTGTACTGTAAACTGTGTTTTAGAACAAAATTAGACCTTCCCAGCAGTGCTCCCACCCAGACCCTTACTAAAGCCAGTCGCAAAAATGTAGAAGACCCCCAATCAGATCTCAAAAAATGAGGCCTAGCAGAAAACTGGTGACAAAACGTACTTTGAAAATAAAAGTAGGCCCAAATACCCCCTTACCCACAGTGGATTGTATTCAAACCACATGCAAGCAAGCAAAAGTATCCATAGCCAGCATCGCTCCAAGACTCGAAACCCCCCCCCACCCAAACACATGCAATAGAAATACTGCTAACCCTAACGAGCCCTAAGTTAAGAATAGTGGCACAGGCTTTCTTTAACTATGCCAAATCCCCCTTTCCCACCATGGATTTTCTTCAAATGACCTGCAACCAAAATTACACATTCTCACAAGTGCTCTAAGACCCCAGAACTCAGTTGCAAAAATCTAGAACACCCCGAAACAATTGCAATCCTGCTGCTAGGGCTAACCTTAACAAACCCTAAGTTACAAAAAGTGCCAAAAGGCTTTTCCTTATGGATTTTGTCTAAACCACTTCTATCCGGTATTAGACCTTCCCAGGAATGCCCCATGACCCGCCAACCCACCTGCAAAAAAGCACAACACCCCCAAACAGCCAAAAAGGAAAATCTCATACTTACAATATTTCTCGGCCTTCGGTCCAAACGTGCTGTGCAGCTAGGTCATAACTCCCGTTTTCCACCATGGATTTCCTGAAAAGCCAAATGCAATCAAAATTAGGCTGTCCCAGCAGTGCTCCCAGACCCCAAAACTCACCCACAAACACCCGGAACCCCCCCAAAGAGCACCTCAAAGGCAAGCAAGTCAGCAAAACCCCCCAAAAATTCCGCCTCCGATTTGGTCCAAACCACTTTTATCCGGTATTAGAGCTTCCCAGCAATGGCCCCAGAGCCGTCAACCCAGGAGAAAACTAGTAGAAGACCCCCAAACAGCCAAAAAGCAAAAGTACAAAAATGGGGACTTAAGTCATTTTCTTGCCAATTTCCAAAATCACTCCGCGCGCTCTCTGCAGCTAGGCCCTAACTCCCCTCTGCCACCATGGATTTGCTTCAAACCTCTTGCAAACTAAAGTATCCATAGCCAGCAGTGCTACCAGACCCCGAAACCCACCCACAAACACCAGGAAGCCCCCCAAACAGGCCCACGAAAACGATATATTGAGCAAAATGTCAGAAATAGCAAAAAAAAATTCTGCATGGATTTTGGCCAAACCACTTCTATCCTGTATTAGACCTTCCCATGAACGCCCCAAGACCCGCCAACCCACCAGCAAAAAAGCACAACACCCCCAAAAAGCCAAAAAGGAAAAACTCATACTTACAATATTTCTCGGCCTTCGGTCCAAACGTGCTGTGCAGCTAGGTCATAACTCCCGTTTTACACCACGGATTTCCTGAAAAGCAAATGCAATCAAAATTAGACTGTCCCAGCAGTGCTCCCAGACCCCAAAACTCACCCACAAACACCCGGAACCCCCCCAAAGAGCACCTCAAAGGCAAGCAAGTCAGCAAAAACCCAAACAAATTTCCGCCTCCGATTTGGTCCAAATCACTTTTATGCGGTATTAGAGCTTCCCAGCAATGGCCCCAGAGCCGTCAACCCAGGAGAAAACTAGTAGAAGACCCCCAAACAGCCAAAAAGCAAAAGTACAAAAATGGGGACTTAGTCATTTTCTTGCCAATTTCCAAAATCACTCCGCGCGCGCTCTGCACCTGGGCCCTAACTCCCCTCTGCCACCATGGATTTGCTTCAAACCTCTTGCAAACTAAAGTATCCATAGCCAGCAGTGCTCCCAGACCCCGAAACCCACCCACAAACACCAGGAAGCCCCCCAAACAGGCCCCCGAAAACGCTACATTGAGCAAAATGTCAGAAATAGCAAAAAAAAATTCTGCATGGATTTTGTCCAAACCACTTCTATCCGGTATTAGACCTTCGCAGGAATGCCCCAAGAACCGCCAACCCACCCCCAAAAAAGCACAACACCCCCAAACAGCCAAAAAGGAAAATCTCATACTTACAATATTTCTCGGACTTCGGTCCAAATGCGCTGTGCAGCTAGGTCATAACTCCCGTTTTCCACCACGGATTTCCTGAAAAGCAAATGCAATCAAAATTAGACTGTCCCAGCAGTGCTCCCAGACCCCAAAACTCACCCACAAACACCCGGAACCCCCCCAAAGAGCACCTCAAAGGCAAGCAAGTCAGCAAAAACCCAAACAAATTTCCGCCTCCGATTTGGTCCAAATCACTTTTATGCGGTATTAGAGCTTCCCAGCAATGGCCCCAGAGCCGTCAACCCAGGAGAAAACTAGTAGAAGACCCCCAAACAGCCAAAAAGCAAAAGTACAAAAATGGGGACTTAGTCATTTTCTTGCCAATTTCCAAAATCACTCCGCGCGCGCTCTGCACCTGGGCCCTAACTCCCCTCTGCCACCATGGATTTGCTTCAAACCTCTTGCAAACTAAAGTATCCATAGCCAGCAGTGCTCCCAGATCCCGAAACCCACCCACAAACACCAGGAAGCCCCCCAAACAGGCCCCCGAAAACGCTACATTGAGCAAAATGTCAGAAATAGCAAAAAAAAATTCTGCATGGATTTTGTCCAAACCACTTCTATCCGGTATTAGACCTTCGCAGGAATGCCCCAAGAACCGCCAACCCACCCGCAAAAAAGCACAACACCCCCAAACAGCCAAAAAGGAAAATCTCATACTTACAATATTTCTCGGACTTCGGTCCAAATGCGCTGTGCAGCTAGGTCATAACTCCCGTTTTCCACCACGGATTTCCTGAAAAGCAAATGCAATCAAAATTAGACTGTCCCAGCAGTGCTCCCAGACCCCAAAACTCACCCACAAACACCCGGAACCCCCCCAAAGAGCACCTCAAAGGCAAGCAAGTCAGCAAAAACACACAAAAATTTCCGCCTCCGATTTGGTCCAAACCACTTTTATCCGGTATAAGAGCTTCCCAGCAATGGCCCCAGAGCCGTCAACCCAGGAGAAAACTAGTAGAAGACCCCCAAACAGCCAAAAAGCAAAAGTACAAAAATGGGGACTTAGTCATTTTCTTGCCAATTTCCAAAATCACTCCGCGCGCGCTCTGCACCTAGGCCCTAACTCCCCTCTGCCACCATGGATTTGCTTCAAACCTCTTGCAAACTAAAGTATCCATAGCCAGCAGCGCTTCCAGACCCAGAAACCCACCCACAAACACCAGGAAGCCCCCCAAACAGGCCCCCGAAAACGCTACATTGAGCAAAATGTCAGAAATAGCAACAAAAAAAATTGGCATGGATTTTGTCCAAACAACTTCTATCCGGTATTAGACCTTCCCAGGAATGCCCCAAGACCCGCCAACCCACCCGCAAAAAAGCACAACACCCCCAAACAGCCAAAAAGGAAAATCTCATACTTACAATATTCTCGGACTTCGGTCCAAACGCGCTGTGCAGCTAGGTCATAACTCCCGTTTTCCACCACAGATTTCCTGAAAAGCATATGCAATCAAGATTAGACTGTCCCAGCAGTGCTCCCAGACCCCAAAACTCACCCACAAACACCCGGAACCCCCCCAAAGAGCACCTCAAAGGCAAGCAAGTCAGCAAAAACACAAAATAATTTCCTCCTCCGATTTGGTCCAAACCACTTTTATCCGGTATTAGAGCTTCCCAGCAATGGCCCCAGAGCCGTCAACTCACCCGCAAACAAGTAGAACACCCCCACAAGCGCAGAGTCTTTCTTCATTGGGCATAATCCAGCCGTCTGCTTTGAGGGAAATAGGAGTCTGGAGGAGGAAGATAGAGGAGCATGTTCTTGTGAACTTATGAACCTGAGGAATGCAGACTGCAGCACCTTCAAATCAATAAGCAAACAAGTGAAGACAGTTCTGCTGATGGGCTTGTTTTTGTGATTAGGTGATTAAAGTTTGAATTATATTAACTGTGCACAACAAAGAAAGACAGACACACAGGAATAAAAGTGAATAAGGTCGAAAAAGAAAGTTATTGATTCATTGTCTCATTTTCAGGGCTCGGTGTCAGTGAATAAGAATAAGGCTTCGTCATCATACTATGCGAATTCAGGCAGGGTGAGGTCAGTGTCACCTAACAGAGAAGAAATTCCCTCATCTACATTGCTGTCCCCCTCGTCTTCATCCGGCGTGCTTTCTCGTACTTTGTAATCTGGTGGTATGAGGTGCTGATTCATCTTGATCATTGTTAACCTCTCCACATTTTTGGGCAAGAGGCGGCTCCGTTTGGAAGTTACAATGCCACCAGCAGCACTGAAAACACGTTCAGAAGACACACTTGCGAGTGGGCAAGACAAGTAGTTTATAGCCAGGTTGGAGAGCTGTGCCCACAATTCTTTTTTCCCATGCCAATACGCCAATGGGTCAGAATTAACATAGACCTCTGTTGAGTCATTCAGATAGTCCTGCACCATCGACTCAAGGTCCTCCAAGGTTCCTCCACTAGGCTTACTTTTTGCTGTGACCTTTTGAGAACCAAACCCAAGCCGAGTTAGCCAATCCTCTTCTGCATCCAATGTTACTGTTGTGTCTGGTGCAGATGATCCGGTTGCCGGTGTCTTTAACGGCTGAGAGGTCACTTGTGCCACAGCCACAGGTGCAGAAGTGGATTCTTTTGACTTGGGATGGCCTGCTGATGCTGATGTACTGCCTTTTCCTTCAATTTCCTGTCGTTCTCTTTCAAACCTCTTGGCTGACAAGGCTAGCCAACGTTTGTACTTTGTAACATCTTGATCACCAAAAGGAAAGAATGCTTGGCCTGCCAGCGCCTTTTTGTAGCGTGGATACAGAATAGTAGCACAAATGTAATGCTGTTCTGAGTGGATCATTTTAATACGTTCATCACCAATTAGGCGCTCTAATAATTTCTCCGCCAAAAGAAAAGCGTCTAGCAAGATGGCGGCCGCTACTGCAGCCGTGTGAGGAGCTGCGCTTGTTCTGCCCGGTGACTGATCCAACCTGGCGTAATCAGCGGTGCTTGTTTCATCGATATCGTCTGTGATTATCTGGGACTTACCGAGGCTTCTGAGAGGGAGACCGGCTTGTCCTCGTCAGAGCCGCTGAATTTTGTCAGGACCGCCCGCTTTCTCCCGCCGTGGCCCAGGCGGGTCCCAGGTGTTTCTGTGTTGCAGCGTTTCAGCCTCGCTGTGCCTGTGATACCGCACTCGAACCGGCTGCTGCGAGGTGTGCAAAGACGCGGTTCAGGGCGTCTGTGCTGATGAGGTCTGGTGCAGTGTATCGAAGTGGGAAAGCTCCTACGTTTCTGTTACAGTGTTGCAACTTGACCAATTTTCCGCGGCACATTGACTGATTCCTGACTTAGACGCGAGGACGCGATTTAAGACGTCTCTGCCGAGGAAGGTCGGAGTAGGCGGTGTGGGCCATAAGATTAAGTCTGTAGCGCCTCAGCTGAGTGTACTCTCCGTACTTGTGGTGCTCGGGCGTTGTGTGGAGCTCGAGGACGCGATTAAAGGTGTTTTGGCTGGTGTTGAGCAGGGGACTGAACTTTAAAGTCCTTTGCAGCTATTATTTCAACATTGTAGCAGTTTCCTGAGCTTTCTTTTTTCCACGCTTGGACTTGCAGAAGAATTAGCTGGTGAGTGGATACATTTTTGCTGAGTTTGCTACATCATGGTGTGTGAACATTTTCCCAGCAGCAGGCAGTAACTGACAGGACATAAGTGATTTAATTGAAAGAACAACTTCTATTTTTCAATTTTGATATATTATCTGAGAGTTTAAATATGGCTCCTGAAGGCAGAGTAACAAAAAAAACACCACTAACTTGGCTAATTCTGCAAATTCTGCAAATACCACCCCGGGTGTGGCTGAGAAATCAACTATAGCTACAGTAGTAGATCCAGAAAACCGCAATTCGCAACCAAATGGCATTACTAAAGAACCTATCATACCCAATTTATTCAAAAAAAGGCTATAACTAATCCTAACAAAAGTATCACAAATGAGCCAACCCCCTCTAAGGCTCCAGCACATGTTAGCTCTAAAGAAACTGACATAAGTCAACCAGCCTGCTGTTTTAGCCCTAGATGACGAAGGAGCCGGAGTAAGAGGGGGAGGGAATGACGATGACGTATTATCTGAACTTTGCCTCGCTGTAGAGGGAGTTAGAGTCTCACCCAGGCTGACTGAACAACAAGATGCAGAGCCTATAGAATCAGGGGGGCAATTTTTTTCAATGTCTGATTTATCAATTGCATCAGAAGGAGATCTTGAAGAAGAACTTTTAAGTGAGGGGCATCCTCATGAAAAAGATTGGGCGGATGATTGCAATCAAATCTCAGAAGAAGATATGCTTGGCTCTGATTTTCTAACACATGAAGGAGTCTCAAATAAGCATGGGCGGAAAATCCGTTCCGCTCGCGGATTTTGCGGATTTTCGGGAAATCCGCAATCCGCGAGATTCGCGAATCTCCCGCAAAATCCGCAAATCCGCGAGCAGCGGATTTTGCTCGCACTGCTCGCACTGTTCGCGTGAGTTCGCGGCTTCCCAGTACAACTTCGCGCCCCGCGAATAAGTGCTAAATTGCAGAAATACGATCTTAGCAAAACTGAAACTACTTGCCAGGTTCAAAAGTTCAGGCTCATCATTAGTAGCCATTTCCTGTAGTGCTTCCTGAGGGGCCCCTCCAGAGTTCAGTTGCCAGTTGCAACTATTATGTGACCCTGCTCTGAACCTCAGAATAGTTACACATATGCCATAAAGGTCCTGAATTACAGCTAAGGGAGACAAGCAGGAGCCAGGCTGGAAGTTAAAATCCATTAATCAGCCCCTAATTCATTATTGTCAGTTGGGGCAGGGCAGGTGTTGTAACTAATTTTGCAACAATGAAAGCACTTAGCAAGTGCAAAAGATCACTAATCAGGGCGCACTAAGGAAGCAGGTGCCAGCTAAAAAAATATTCTGTGACACATTAATCAGCCCCAAATTAATTCAGGTCACTTGAGGCAGGGAAGGTGTGCTTTGCTTTGCCGAAAATAATGTACACTGGACAACCAGAGGGTGTGGTGATGAAACAGAGGGTGGCATGGGTGGGCCAGAGGGTGGCATGAGTAGTCAGAGAGTGGCAGTGGTGACAGAGAGTGGCAGTGATGAAGAAGAGTGTCCCAAACAGGCTGGACACGTAGAAACAACAAGTTCGCGAAACTTGCGACCCGACAGGTAAGTTCGCAAATTGCGAAATTGTAAAAACCCTCGCGAACTGGCAGAAACACGGGCGAACACAAAAAAAAAAATCCGCAAATTCGCGGGAATTCGCGGATTTTGCGGATTGCGAATTCGCAAATCCGCAAAATTCGCGAACGCGAGATCCGCAAAATTCGCCCATGCTTAGTCTCAAATACTGTTCGCAAGGTCAAAGAGGAGAAATCTAATGAGAATATAAGTGCCATGAGTCAACCTCAATGGGATGGGGCCGATGCAAATAATGAAATTGATCCTGAAACTCCAGAGTTATTAGAGGAAGCTGAGGAAGTTACACTAAAATCCATATATAAGCTACAGGCTTCAATGTATCGCATGATTATGACTCACAGAGAGGAAACCAAGGCTGAGGGTCTTCGGACTCAGGGAGCTGTATGTAAACTCCAGAATGTTGTTCGACGATTGGCCAAGTCTAGTACGGATACTAATTTGGGAGTGCAAGAGACTGAAACGCGCATATCTGCGGTAGAGGATGAGCTAACGCTACAAAAAAACTCAATCAAAGACTTGGATAGTACTAGGCAAGATGTTGACTGGAAATTAACTGATTTAGAGAATCGCGCACGTCGTAACAATTTACGTATTTTGGGAGTTGTGGAAAAATCAGAAGGGAAGGATGTTCGCCGGTTTGTAGTAGAGATGTTTTCAGATGCCTTTCAGGATCTTACTGGATGGGACTGGGACAAAGAAATTATAAGAGCTCATCGTTTCCCTTTCAATCAAAAACCGGACCAGGAGGGGAGGAATAAACATCCAAGAGCTATTCTCATCTGTGTGCAGAACTATCTTCTCCGAGAGATCTTATATGATCTGGCTAGGCCATCCAAACCCAGAAAAGGTTTGGGGCATGAATTTTTTGTCAGACCAGACTTTTGTTCCGCAACGGTTCAACAACGCTGGAGACTTAAACAGCTAATGGCACCTATGCAAGCTAAGGGGGGGCAAACCTTCTTATTGAACCCAGCCAAGCTTAAAGTTGTGCATAAGGGAAGAACCTTATTTTTTGTTTCGGAGATAAAAGCACAACAATTCCTAGAAATCATGTAATAATGTTTTATAGGATAGAGGCTAGGGGTAATATTGTATTTAGTTTGAATGGGCCGACCCCCTAGCTGTGTCTTATGCTAGTTTCTCTTTTTCTTTTTGTTTTTTTTGTCCCAGATGCATTCTATTCTCTTTTTGTCAGGTTGGTCAGGCCCGGGCGGAACTCACAGCCCATACTCACATACCATCAATGAGGGCAATAGCCCTTACGCTTCTGGTGGGGGGGTGTTGGGGAAAGGGAGGGGTGGGGGGGAAGAGTGGGGGTTTTGGGTGGGAAGAAGTTCTTTTTTTGGGGTGCAAGGTCATACAGCTGGAAGATGTATTTGTTCTGTGTTCAAGATCCACTTACGGCAGGTGCCGAGTTTTGGAAATTGTTGTTCATGTATCTCTGACTAGGCAAGTTTACCTAAAAATGATATATAATGGCTAAATTGTCGATATGTTCTATTAATGTATGTGGTTTGAATGATAAAAGAAAAAGGGGTATAATGGCTCAGATGTTAAAAACTATGCGGGTGGATGTAGTTTGCATTCAGGAGACTCATATTGCCTGGTCTAGCAGAGGGAGCTTAAGAGATCTTGGAATGGAAGTGGTAGGGTGCTCTCGCCAGAATTCTACAACAAGAGGGGTTGCAATTCTTAAGAGATATGGAATGGGGGAAGTAAAAAAAGTTAAAGAAGACTTATCTGGACGATGGGTGATTGCCGAACTTAAATATGGAGGACTGACTATTACTATATGCTCAGTATATGCATCTATAATGGATGACTCCGCTGCACTTAACCATCTAAGTGTAGAACTGGCACAATGGCCTTCCAATATTATATTTTGTGGAGATTTTAATTTACATTTGGAAGAAACATTCGACATTCATAGTAGTACCCCATATAAGGGTAGGAAGAAGAAGGTATTTGCAGCACTTAAAGGGATCATCCAAGAATATAGACTAACCGATGTAGGGCATGAGAAAAGAGCAGGGATGTTTGGGTATACTTTTTTTTCTGCGCCGCACCAAAGATTTTTTAGATTAGATTATTTCTTTGTATTTAAGGGACTATACAATGACCTAACGCAAGTGGAATATGAGGTTCTTCCAAAAATTATCTCAGATCATAATCCTTTAATGTTTAAATTTGAACTGAATATTTCTAATATCACCCATTCATGGTCTTTTGACCGTAAATTATTGTATGACCTATCTTATATTGACTACATGAACACTTGGATCCCGGAATTTTTTCTAACAACAAAGGTACTGCTTCTCCTGAAATAGTCTGGGATGCCTTCAAATGTGGGGTTCGGGGTGAAACATTGAGTTATTCAATAAGAAAACAAAAGGAAGCTAGGCTGCAAGAAAACTCTGAAATTAAAAATCTTAGATCCCTAGAGGTCCAATTTATGCAAGCATGCAATCAAGGATTATCTACTGAAACTGGTATAAAGAAATTAACAACTTTGAAAGTCAAGATACATCAACGATTCGCTACAAAGTTTGTGCAACAAGTCTCTGCCTTCAGGACAGAGGTATATGAAGTTGGGGAAAACTCTGGTAAATTACTGGCAAAGAGGGCGAGACAAAAAGTGGCATTTGCTAGTATTAATAATATAAAAAATCACACAGGGACGACTGTTAGTAAAATGGAAGATATTCTTAGAGTATTTAGTGATTTTTATTCCAAGCTGTATGCTGATGATGATCACCCTGATTGCTCAGATCAGATTAATCAGTTTGTTGACCCAGTTTTGAACTCTACCCTATCTAATGAAGAGAAGGAGAAACTAGACTTACCATTCACCTGGGAGGAGATTGAACTCTCCCTAATGTCGCTAGCTTCAGGAAAAGCTGCAGGACCCGATGCCATTCCTTTAGAATTTTACAAATTCTTTAGGAATGTTCTAAAATTAGAATTACTGGATTTATGTTTGAATGCACAGCAAGGTAACGCCCCTCAATCATGGCATGACTCTATAATTACGGTGTTTCTTAAAAAAGGCAAGCCTCCGTTATTACCCTCATCTTTTCGCCCTATATCACTTATAAATACTGACAGTAAAATCTTTTCTAAAATTTTAGCGGTAAGACTATCCAACATCATCTCCCCTCTAGTTTCCAAGTACCAACATGGCTTTATTCCAGCTAGAGACACTGCAGATCACATTCGGCGCATGATTTCTTTCTTGGATTGGTCTCAAGCAACTCGGTCTAATATTGGACTCGTATTTCTAGATGCTGAGAAAGCTTTTGACCGGGTTGCTTGGGGCTACCTTTAGGAAATATTGTCCAGGAAGGGACTAGGACAGGGTATCATAAAAGCTTTAAAAACTTTGTATATTTCCCCTAGAGCGTACATCCGTATTAATGGGCAATTATCGTCACCTTTATTAATTACTAGGGGTACCCGTCAGGGATGCCCCTGTTCTCCCCTACTTTTTGCTTTTTATATTGACCCCTTAATTAATTGTTTTTTCTTAGAATCTAACATTAAACCCATACACTTAGCTAGTATTAATTATCGAGTCCTTACCTACGCCGATGATATTGTGATTACTACTACGGACGTTCAAACAGCCTTACCTATTATTGATGAGATAGCTAACCAGTTTGGGGTTTTTTCTGGCTATAAACTCAATCTGGAAAAGACACAAATTCTTTGTTCAGGAGAAAACCCACCTGCAAATATTTCTATCACTTCAGAAGTCACATACTTAGGAATCAAAATCTCTTTACCCATAGAAAAGATACCAGAATGCAACCTTAACCCTATAGTAACCCAAATCAATACTTCATTGCAGCGCCTCGATCATCTACACTTATCTCTCTTTGGTAGACTTAACATTTTAAAAATGTTGGTTCTACCAAAAGTCTTATATTTGTTTCGCACAATATCTCTGGATTTTCAACTGCTTTCCTTTAGAAATTTAGAGAGAACTATTTTCCGATTTCTATGGGGTTATAAACGCCATAGGAAAGCTGCTAAGAAAATGATTCTTAGCAACGAATGTGGCGGATGGAATGTCCCTTACTTTCTTTTTTATTATTTTTCTGCCGTTTTGCAATACATTGGTCCCCTAATAATGGGAGATAGAGTTGAACTGCTGGATTGTCAGACCCCATCAATTTATCAAATGATCTTGGGTGAGAAAGTTAAGGGCAGCTTTTTGAGAATGGTAGAACCCAGTTATCATAAGAAAACTAAATATAAGACGTTGAAATCAGCTTTTGGAGTCTGGCAAAAAATCCGAAAACCTATAAAATTAATGAAACTAAATTTTTACACTCCTCTTACATCAAAGGATCTATTTCCAGAAATTTTTTATGATTTAACCATGTATAGATGGCAGCAGAAAGGAATAAGGCATTTGGGTGATTTATTTTATAATGGTCAAATGGTTTCATTTCAGGATCTAATGATTAATTTTTCTGTGGGAAGAAATTACTTTTTTAAATATCTTCATCTTCGTAGCTTTCTGCAGAATCATCCTTTAATTCCTCCAGTTAAAACTCCATTGTTAGAGCTTTTACAAAAAAAAACCCGTATAGGAGCTATTTATCTAAGTTTAATGCAGGAATATGGGGATGACTTAGGTCAATGCCAGTTGAAATGGGCTAACAGTCTAGGTATACCGGATGTTGATATTTTATTGTCGATTAAAATGGCTGCAGAGTGTCTTATAACCGGGATGATGAAATCCCAACATTTTATGTGCATCCATAATCTTTATTACACTCCAAGTAAAATTGTTAAATGGAGTACGACGGCAGGTACGACCTGCAGTCGGTGTGGGTTATATGCAGCCGATGAATTACATATGTTTTTTCTTTGCTCTAAACTTTCATTGTTGTACCAACATATTGAAACCTTTTTATCTATTATTTTGAAATGTGAGATTAAGATAACTCCCGAATTATTATTACTTGGTATAGACCACACTGTTACTAGGCCCAGACCAATTTCTTACTTCCTTTTTCTTTGTATGGCCGCAGTCAGATCCTGTATTACTAAGGAATGGATTAGCCTGGATCCCCCCACATTTTTCATGTGGCGGGAAAAATTATTATTTATGTACAACATAGAATCTGCTATATATAAGCTGAAGGGGGTTAAAAAAAGAATCATGGGGGAAAAAATTTGGGCACCAATTGCCGAGTGGATTTAACCTAATTTGCTTTATTGTCTGTTCTATTCTTCTTTTTATCATGTATTCTGTTAAAAACTGTTACATATTTTTTTGAACATATTGTGTTATTTCGTTTACTATGCTTTGCTGTATTTCCTTGCAATAAAACAATAAAACTTAAAAAAAAAAAGAAAAGCGTCTTTCATTTCCTCATCTTTTTCAAACATAGAAGACACCGCCTTCAGTTGGTGCTCCAGCATGCGCAACAATGGGATAGCTTTTCCCAAATTACAGTCCTCCTTGCTGACTGAACGCGTGAAGACCTCAAAAGGACGAAGCATGTCTGTCAGGCTTTTAACTAGGTCCCATTGCGCCGCATCTAGCCTAAGGTCCTTCAGAGCTGTACCCAGTGTTAAGAAATACTGATCGAGTACCGTATACTGCTCATACAGACGCTCAAGCATGTAGAAGGTTGAGTTCCAACGTGTTGCCACCTCCTGGATGAGTCCTTTCACTGTCATTCGACGTTCATGTATCAGGGTCCTCAGATGCTTCCGGGCCTTAAAAGAATGGCTGAAATGGTTGCACATTCTTCTGCAGATGGTCACTATCTCACACGCTGGACTGTCTTCATCACTCAAGAATTTTTTAACAACCAGGCTTATACAGTGCGCCAAACACGGCACTCTGAAATAGTCACCCAGCTCCATGGCCTTAACTATATTGGTGCCATTATCCGTGGAAACATAACCAATCTGGCGGTTTTTTGGGGACAGCCAGTGAAAGACCTTTGTGTTAAACTCATCCAAAATGTTTTGTGCTGTGTGACGTTTCTCCAAGCCAAACATGGCTAGTGTTGCATGTTTCAGAGCAGCTTTAAAAACTTGGTCCGGGTCAACACCTGTATTTAGCTTTGCTTTAACCCCTTAAAAAGAGACCCAGTGTGCAGTGATGCACATGTAATCAGCGCCTGCGCCACTGGTCCACATGTCTGTTGTCAGATGTATAGTGTGAACAGCACTCTTCTGCAAAGCTGCCCCAATCACCTCCAGCACATCTTCATGTAGTGCTGGAACCGCAACTCTGGCAAAATAGAACCGGCTAGGAACCTTCCATTTAGGACAGAGTGCTGCCACTAATTCTAGAAAACCAACCCCTTCTACAAAAGAAAAAGGGAGAAGGTCCAGAGCTAGCATTTTAGCCAGCTTAGTGTTATACAGACGCGTCAGTGGGTGGTTGCGTTCATATGGCGCTTCTGTAAACAACATGGTTCTAATGTTACCCTGGACCAAGCAAGATGATGATGATGACTTCTTCGACCCAGTTACGCTCGCTGATGAACTTTTTTACATTGGTGTCTCACTCTCTCCCACACTCTTAGTGTGGCTCACATGGGGTGGTTTTCTTGACGTGCAATTCGGGCTTCCTTGATCGCCTGTAGGTGCGCAAACCATTGGACAGCGTGCTGTCTCTTAAGATGACCTCTCTGGCCTCCGGTACCATAGTTGGTAACAAACTTACCACGACTAACTGCAAGCTTACAAATGCTACAAATGGCGAAGTTTTCCCTTTTTGGGCAAACACTAAAGAAGTCCCAAGCTGGGGACTTGAATTGTCTGTGGGGGCCGGACGAGGCGGCGATACTGGTGGTGGTCATGCTGCTAATGCCAGATGAAGTGGAGGATGTAGATTGCCGAACTTTAGTACGTTGTGCACTTTCACCACCACTAATTGGGGTCGAGGTGGATGGAGGTCCCTTCTGGCAAGGAAGAAATATGGAAGCGGTACGTGTTGGTGTACTAGTTAACTCCAATGATTGTTGTGTTTCCATTACCTCCTCGTCGACATCATCATCACGCTCAGCAGCTTCTCGGGCTAGGGTCAAAATGTCTGTTTGCTGCATGCCCGCTGGGGCTGCAGTGACCTTTATGATGACTGGGTTGTCGTCGTGAGAGCCTTCATCAGCAGCTGTATCCGCCAGTTCTTGTTGAGCCTCATCACACTCCATAACTATGAGTTTTTCGACGACCTTCCTTTTACGCTTAACTACCTTTGTCAGATCATGGTGTGCCTCACTCTCAGACGGTAGTGATGGTTCCCAATTTAGATCCGTATCATCAGAAGGAGGTGGGCTTGAAGAAGATGTAGATACCACCCTTGATCTTTTCCTTGCTAGGGATGTGGAAGACAATGAATGATCATCAGGAGGAGTGGCTTCCTAAAATGATACCTCGGCTTGATTGTCGATTTCCTGATGTGCCCCTACTTCGGGAGGAACAACTATTGTGGGCACTTGTGACCCTCCATGCACTTCTGCTTGTGCATCTCCTTGTGCTGCCTCTCCTTCCACATGTACTTCGGCTTGTACTTGCACATGTGGTTGTTGTTGCGGCTGTGGTTGTTCAACACTCGTCAGATGAGTTACAACAACCTGTGTTGATTGAGGGACATTGCTGCTACTTTCTTGCGATGAGCCAACATCACTGGTCAATGGTGATTGAACAACTAGACTAAGTGCCTCTGCAGCACTCAAGGGCTTGGACATAAGTTGGCGTGGTGGTGGTGGTGGCACTGAGCCCAATGGAGCGGGGGTGCTGCTACCAGCTTGGTCCCCAGCAGATCCCGCTGCTGCTGCAGGCGTACTTTTTTTTTTACTCCCAAAAAATGTGGCGGGCGGCACACCAGTCTCCTTGGTAACTTGCTTCTTCTGCTCCTTACTGGCAACTTTCTTGCTAGAGGAGCTACGGGGAACTTTTTTTGGGGCCATCTTCTTCAGAGCAGGTCAGAACAGCAGGCCGCAGTTGCACGCGTTGCAGAGTTGTCTGTGGCCAGACGTGACGTTATGCTGCACACACACACCGCTGCAGGACTTCTTCCTGGCACTGGTGGCTCTCTTCAGTCTTGTGCACCTAAAAGCAATGGAAGACAGAGGAACATCAGTTCAGTTATACACCCCAAAAAAACGAAAATCACAGAAAAATCAGCACAATCCCATGCCATCCATGCCCTCCATGATGTTTAAATTCAAGACACCCCACAGAAAGACAAGGCTCATGCACCACTCACTACCCAGGTGAAAAGGCCACAACAACAGCCCAAAAAAACGAAAATCACAGAAAAATCAGCACAATCCCAAGCCATCTAGGCCCTCCATGATGTTTGAATTTAAGACACCCCACAGAAAGACTACGCCCATGCATCACTCACTACCCCTGGGCATAAAGGTTGAAAGCTAGGCAAAATGGTTGCAGACCTAAGAACACTGCCTGCATTCAAAATGGCCCCCTGCCTCCCAGCACATGGCCAGGGCCTGCCTGTAGCAGCACTCAAAATGGCCCCCACCCACATGGCCTGTCCCCATGAACACCCCAAAAAATCGAAAAACACAGAAAAATCAGCACAATCCCATGCCATCCATGCCCTCCATGATGTTTAAATTCAAGACACCCCACAGAAAGACTAGGCCCATGCACCACTCACTACCCCTGGTGAAAAGCCCACAACAACAGCCCAAAAAACGAAAATCACAGAAAAATCAGCACAATCCCAAGCCATCCAGGCCCTCCATGATGTTTAAATTCAAGACACCCCACAGAAAGACTAGGCCCATGCACCACTCACTACCCCTGGTGAAAAGGCCACAACAACAGCCCAAAAAAACGAAAATCACAGAAAAATCAGCACAATCCCAAACCATCCAGGCCCTCCATGATGTTTGAATTCAAGACACCCAACAGAAAGTCTAGGCCCATGCATCACTCACTACCCCTGGGCATAAAGGTTGAAAGCTAGGCAAAATGGTTGCAGACCTAAGAATACTGCCTGCATTCTAAATGGCCCCATGCCTCCCAGCACATGGCCAGGGCCTGCTTGTAGCAGCACTCAAAATGGCCCCCTCCCACATGGCCTGTCCCCATGAACACCCCATAAAATCGAAAAACACAGACAAATCAGCACAATCCCATGACATCCATGCCCTCCATGATGTTTAAATTCAAGACACCCCACAGAAAGACTAGGCTCATGCACCACACACTACCCCTGGTGAAAAGGCCACAACAACAGCCCAAAAAACCAAAAATCACAGAAAAATCAGCACAATCCCAAGCCATCCAGGCCCTCCATGATGTTTGAATTCAAGACACCCCACAGAAAGACTAGGCCCATGCATCACTCACTACCCCTGGGCATAAAGGTTGAAAGCTAGGCAAAATGGTTGCAGACCTAAGAACACTGCCTGCATTCAAAATGGCCCCCTGCCTCCCAGCACATGGCCAGGGCCTGCCTGTAGCAGCACTCAAAATGCCCCCCATCCACATGGCCTGTCGCCATGAACACCCCAAAAAATCGAAAAACACAGAAAAATCAGCACAATCCCATGCCATCCATGCCCTCCATGATGTTTAAATTCAAGACACCCCACAGAAAGACTAGGCCCATGCACCACTCACTACCCCTGGTGAAAAGGCCACAACAACAGCCCAAAAAAACGAAAATCACAGAAAAATCAGCACAATCCCAAATCATCCAGGCCCTCCATGATGTTTAAATTCAAGACACGCCACAGAAAGACTAGGCCCATGCACCACTCACTACCCCTGGTGAAAAGGCCACAACAACAGCCCAAAAAAACGAAAATCACAGAAAAATCAGCACAATCTCAAACCATCCAGGCCCTCCATGATGTTTGAATTCAAGACACCCCACAGAAAGACTAGGCCCATGCATCACTCACTACCCCTGGGCATAAAGGTTGAAAGCTAGGCAAAATGGTTGCAGACCTAAGAACACTGCCTGCATTCAAAATGGCCCCCTGCCTCCCAGCACATGGCCAGGGCCTGCCTTTAGCAGCACTCAAAATGGCCCCCACCCACATGGCCTGTCCCCATGAACACCCCAAAAAATCGTAAAACACAGAAAAATCAGCACAATCCCATGCCAATCATGCACTCCATGATGTTTAAATTCAAGACACCCCACAGAAAGACTAGGCTCATGCACCACTCACTACCCCTGGTGAAAAGGCCACAACAACAGCCCAAAAAAACGAAAATCACAGAAAAATCTGCACAATCCTAAACCATCCAGGCCCTCCATGATGTTTAAATTCAAGACACCCCACTGAAAGACTAGGCCCATGCATCACTCACTACCCCTGGGCATAAAGGTTGAAAGCTAGGCAAAATGGTTGCAGACCTAAGAACAGTGCCTGCATTCAAAATGGCCCCCTGCCTCCCAGCACATGGCCAGGGCCTGCCTGTAGCAGCACTCAAAATGGCCCCCACCCACATGGCCTGTCCCCATGAACACCCCAAAAAATCGAAAAACACAGAAAAATCAGCACAATCCCATGCCATCCATGCCCTCCATGATGTTTAAATTCAAGACACCCCACAGAAAGACTAGGCTCATGCACCACTCACTACCCTTGGTGAAAAGGCCACAACAACAGCCCAAAAAAACGAAAATCACAGAAAAATCAGCACAATCCCAAATCATCCAGGCCCTCCATGATGTTTAAATTCAAGACACCCCACAGAAAGACTAGGCCCATGCATCACTCACTACCCATGGGCATAAAGGTTGAAAGCTAGGCAAAATAGTTGCAGACCTAAGAACACTGCCTGCATTCAAAATGCCCCCCTGCCTCCCAGCACATGGCCAGGGCCTGCCTGTAGCAGCACTCAAAATGGCCCCCACCGACATGGCCTGTCCCCATGAACACCCCAAAAAATCGAAAAACACAGAAAAATCAGCACAATCCCATGCCATCCATGCCCTCCATGATGTATAAATTCAAGACACCCCACAGAAAGACTAGGCTCATGCACCACTCACTACCCCTGGTGAAAAGGCCACAAAACAGCCCAAAAAAACGAAATTCACAGAAGAATAAGCACAATCCCAAGCCATCCAGGCCCTCCATGATGTTTTTATTAAAGAAACCCCACAGAAAGACTGAGTCCACCCACCACTGAGTACCCCTGGGCAAAAGGCCCCAACAACAGCCCAAAAATCGAAAATTCCAAAATTGTAGTTGCAGCAACTGTAATGCCCCAAACAAACTTACTTGTGAAATTTCTAATCCAAAAGTGATCCAAAGAAAGTCAAAAAGGCCTCAAATCCAAATATCCAGCAGCATACACAAAAAGTAATCCTTCCAGGTGAAGAATCCGAATGAAAGTGACCAGCACATGAAGAAAGCACTGGGAGGAGCCTGCTGGACAGGAACAGGAAGTTGGAGACTGTGGGGCACTTCCTTCCTCCTCATCCCCCCTTCAAAATGGACTCCTTGGAAAAAAAAGTGCAGGCAAATGTCAACCTGAGAAGTTATTCTGATAAAAATCATAATTTCCAGAAGGTTTATGCTGCTTGCTGGTGGATTTCTTGTGCAGAATTGCAAATTTTGTATTTTCGCGAGTGCGAGATTGTTGCTGCCTGCCGCATCTACAAGTTCGCAATTGCGAACTCCTGCGATACGTGATCACGGCGTACTCGCGTTGACAAACTCTCGCAGTGCAAGGTGGCAAGCCGCGATGACGAAATCGCGCTTGCCAAACTCCCGCGGGATTCCGCAGCAAGATCCAAAATGGCACAGCACTCGCAAAATATCGAGCAAAACAACTCGGCAAATGCTGAATGACGGTAAGTGAACGCCGCGCGCCGCAAAATTGCATCACCAAGAAAAAAATATCCGCTGCGTGCGAATTTGCGGATTTTCGGTAAATTCGCGAGCGTTCGCGGATTGCGAATTTACCGAAAATCCGCAAAATCCGCTAGCGGAGCGGATTTTCCGCCCATGCTTACAACTGAGTTCTGGGGTCTTAGAACACTCGTGGGAATGTGTAATTGTGGTTGCAAGTGGTTTGAAGAAAATCCATGGTGGGAAAGGGGGATTTGGCCTAGTTAAAGAAAGCGTTTGCCACTATTCTTAACTTAGGGCTCGTTAGGGTTAGCAGTATTGTATTGCATGTGTTTGGGCGGGGGCTGTTTGTGGGGGGGGTTTGCGAGTCTTGGAGCGATGCTGGGTATGGATACTTTTGCTTGCTTGCAAGTGGTTTGAAGACAATCCACGGTGGGTAAGGGAGGATTTGGGCCTACTTTACTTTCAAAGTACGTTTTGTCACCATTTTCTAGTAGGCCTCGTTTTTTGAGATCTGATTGGGGGTCTTTTACATTTTTGCGACTGGGTTTAGTAAGGGTCTGGGAGCACTGCTGGGAAGGTATAATTTTGTTCTAAAACACAGTTTACAGTACACCTAGCTTGAGGGGAAAGATCCGCTAAAATAATTCACCCATACTTATTTATCCTTCAAAAGGAGACTCAGACAGAGTACGCACTTTCAAAAATATTATACTGTCTATTAGGAAACTCAAAGTGTGACTTTTTGCAGCACACAGCGTACATACCTTATATTTATTTGTCAGGGGTGTTCTAATATCACTTCCTGTTTTTCCATCAATAATTACAGGCCGGGTTTTAGCCTGTGCAATGGGAAAAGGATGATGTCAGGCTTCACATTAGCGAGCCGCAATTCAGCATCCGCCAGGCAGGCAGTGGACAGGGTGTCTTCTGGTCACCAACATTGATGGACGGAGCGTCAGATGGAATGGAGGAGTCCTGCTAATAAGAGGAATGGTTGGATGCATCTTACAACTTCCCAAATTCAGCAGGACAACTACAACAACATACAGATACAGTATCCGTTCTTTTCTAATTATCTTTTAAGTAATGTTATTGCTGTGAACTTCTATGAGTGTGACTCTGCATTTCTTTGATCTCTGCTTCTAAATTCCTCCCTACAGCCATTCTATAGGTTTTACTTCTGCTATTTTTTAAACCTAATTTAATGTAAGAAGTGTTTCTCTGAGTGCAGAGATAGGCAAGTGAAAACGCATAATTATTACTGCAGCCCTGTACTGTCGCATTCTTTCATTCACGGTTGTCAAAATACTACTTACTTTTCAGTAACCATGAATGCAGTAGTGCATGCACCTCCTTTATGTCACTTAAAAGATTTATGGTTAGCTTTGTACCCAAAGATTTGTTTATCTTCAATTATTGGTTGTCCATGCTGTGCTTTTTTTTTCTTCTCTCAACAAAACTTTCCAAAAACCCCCATTCCCATCCATTTTCCAAACCCTAACCCTCTTCCCCTCTTTTTGATTGATGTGTGACTAAATGACAGCAATAATTCCACACACTTGCTGGGGAGGATAAGGTCATAGCAACAGGCTGGTGAAGGAATCCGAGGATATATTCTATTCTTACTCAGCTTGACACTGAGTCACTATAAGCAAATGAAAGCAGATTTTCATGTGCGCCATCAACTTGATTGGTCATCAAGAACATCCTCCTCCTAGACGCGGCAAATTATTACGCTGCTGTGTCCTTCACCTTCAGTACTATTTCTTGTAGTAGTAGCCAATGTCAAAGAAATTCAATGCAAGTACTAGTTATACTTTCAATACTTTACCATTTGTTAGGCTACATTGTGGCACTGTTCTAGTGTACTGTCACCTGCTATATTCTCTATCGCACCGTTCTAATGCTACGATAAGGACAATGAAGGTTTCATTATCTTTTTTTTCAGATGCTGCAACTGCCACTGTGTAACACCACAAGTACCACCGCAATCATGACATTTCATCCGCCCAGGATTGCCAACCTTAATCGCCATTTCGCGTGCAGCCAGCCCTATGCCAAGCCCTATTTCCAAACACAAATTAAAGGTAAGATAAGCGTTTGGGGGGAGGTAGTATAATGGAGTATTAGGAGAGACGAGAGACTGACGGTCCTAAGACTATTGAATTCACTTACTCTGTGAGAGGTACTTAGATTTGAAAACATTTGGGCCATTGGTACTTACACAACTTGAATCAAGATGCCACTTAAGTTTCAGGACAGTTAAACCCCCACCCACCAGCCTCAAAAGCAGTAAAAAACACATATGCTAAGATAAAGTTTAAAGTATATTTATATATCCCTAACATAAATAATCTCCCGCAAGACCCAACCCACACCCCCTCCTGAACCCCAACGAATGTCCCTGAAAACTAAGTCCAAAAAAGTAGAAAACCCAACTCCCAATTCCCTCCCCCCAGAAGTCTTTAAAAAAGGGGCAAGGACAGTCTTCACCTACTGCTGGCTGCTGTTGACTTTTCGGGCCAGGTCGGCATGCTCCTTGCGGAGGGTCTCGAGCAGGGTTTTGGTGCTGAGGAGCTCCTGCTCGAGGAGCTCCTGCTCGGGGTAGGAAACCCTCAGGGAAAGGCGGTGCATCCTTTTTTTGCAACTGCTGTTTGGGGCAGCTGATTTCTTTGCTGCTCGGCGGTGGCAGGTGGCTGCGGTACCCCGGCTCCATACCGCTGGAGACCTGCTGCGCTGACTGGCTGACCCAGGGAGCGCGGAGGAAGATGCAGGTGTCGCCGTGGATGTTGTTGACGTACTGTGCGTGTCCTCCTCCTCCTGGGCCACCAGCCGCCGAAATTCAGCGACAGTGGCCTCCAGCCTCCGTTGCCGGGCCCTTTTAGCCAGCTCCTTCCGTGTTTGTTTGGAAGGAGCATCTATATGAAGAAAGAAAGACATAGTCTGTAACCAATGCTCTTTAAGATTAACACAAAATGATTCAGCAGAAAGTTGTGTCACAGTAGAACTAGCAACTTGCAAGTGCAGTACATAATTATTGTGGCCAGTATCTATCTAACCTCCCACTTCTTCATCCTTGCTCTAACATTAGTGAGAATTTAAGGAATCAATTCTACGAGCACTATGGACTCACTCCATTAGAGTCGACTATGACAGTACACCAGTCTTCTTCTTCTTCTTCTCTCTTGTTTAGCAAAATTGGTACGTTAACTTCTGCAAGCCGGCATAATGCCAGCGCAGTCAACTTGCACCTGAGAAAAACAGACGCCCGCCATGATGAGTGAGACAGACTTGCGTTACTGTACCAGTCCAGTACATGCAGGTGGTAATGCTCTTACTTTTCTATTATGGGTGGCACTGAGAATACTCTGTTACAAGGGCTACTGCTTAATTAATTTAACTTTCACCCTACAGTGCCAATGAATACTAGAAAAGGAAAATGAAGAAGATAAATAATCTGATTATCTATCACTGCCCATGGTATGTATTTGCTTACATATGGGATGACTTTAGGTGCTTTGCTTTTTATTGAGGAACAATGATACATCCACACATGAATGACCGAGTTCTACTAAACTTATTAACAGAGGTAGTCAGTGGCCATCGTAATAGCCGGATATATGCTGTGCTTGCAATACAAACTACTGCTACTATTCATGGTAGTATTCGGACAAAATTACAACTTCTTTTCCTTGCCTTTCCTACACTGGGACGGACGTGCGGGTGCGGTGTTACATGCTCTTCAAAGTAACACTTAGTTCATCCAGTGACCGTCTACTCTCTCTAGATACACATATGCTATCTAAGAGTCAGATAGTACCATGATCCAGGCATCCATCCATTCAAACTATATGTCAATCATTCTTCTTCATGTCTCTCATCTGGACAAACCTTACGTTTTCTCACGGGGAGCACACTATGCAGTCTGCAATCTCAATAAGTAAGGAATATAAGAGCTTACCACTGCCCGCCACTACCATGGCAACCCGCACAGCAGTTTGGTCCGACACTTGCACCGCCTCCTCCCCAGAACTTCCCTCCTCCACCTCCGCGCTGGGCCCAGCACCAGATGTTCCACCTACAAAGTAGATTTAAGAATGTTAGATGTCATAGACATACACCACTCACTAGTATTTTGTCTAGGAATGAAGAAATGTGAATACAGAAACCAATCTAATAATTTGTGACTGTCTACTCTAAAGTAAAAATGTCCCTTTTTCCAGGGAAGGGTGTTGTCTTGCTGCACTTTTTGGCACAACTGATGAATGCTTGGTTTTTAACACGCACCATTTTTCTCATAACTGACAGAAGCTTCACTTCTAAGAACAAATCATCATCACTAGGACGGAGGGACCAACGATTCAGCACCAAAAAGAAAAATTAAAGTTCAAACCAGGTGAGGGCTCGGCTCGCCCACAATAAATGTGTGAAATAAATCACTATAAGCACTTTTCCATTTTTAATCAACCGTTTATGTTTTATGACAAGCTTGATTTTAATAAATATTTTTACTTTTAATAAAGCTTTAAAACTTAAATAGACTCTGTGGTTTTTGGTCAAGAGTGAATGAGCAAAAGGTTTTGCAATTTGCAAGCAGGAGTCCGTGCCTCTGACACTTCTGGACTCTGACTCCGTACTCTTGTCCTGCGTAGGATAATCATCATTGGGGATCAATCATCGATGAATTCAGGAGCTAAATGACTCTGCCACATTATCTAGTCAGTAAGGAGATTGGGGGTTCTTCAAAGACTGATATCACTGAGGTATGTAGAAAGTCTACCTGCGCCTATTATAATTGATAAACAATGCACTATTTAGTGTCCATAGTTCTGTTTGTGCAGATTTGTCCCTGCAACAGTAGTAGTATGGAGTGTCCTCCTATCCAAACCAAAAGTAAAGTAGTATCTTATTCTTTCTTGGTGGTCATTCACCTTTTTATTGTTGGTAATTGTCAAAGCATAAACATTTAGAAGACTTGAAAAGACATTATGGGCAATCCCAGAGGACTGCACTCAGTGCATAGAGCTATTGCTGACTAGATAGGGAGTTTCGTTTAACACCTTTTGCCAAATGTGCAATCTTAGTTAGCTACACAGACAGACTAATAAGAATAATCTAGTAATACCACAGGGAGTCGTAGTCGAGGCAGGATAAAAATTTAGATACAGTCTACAAGAAGATCAAAGACGATTTAGAAAAAATCGAATGAGGAACGCTAGGAAAAATAGGTACTCTATATTAAAATTAAAACTTACCGGGGCCAGCAAAGGAGCCCTCGCCTGACCGATCCTGGCCTTGTTCAGCAGCAGCAGCCTCCTCCAATGTCCTCTTGCCCCTGGGGTAGCTGATGTACTACATGAAAGAAAGAAAGAAAGAAAGACCTGAAAACATGGATGATTGTTGTCAACCAAATCAAACATTACAAAAGAACAATAACAAAATATTTTGGCGAAATAGCAAATAGCAACTATTCCACGGGATATATTGACCTATCTCATGCGGTCTACTACGATATTATTATTGCTTGATTTGCGGACCGTCGACTTGGAAAGTTATGTAACTCACCAAACAAACTACTAAAAAGGTTCGCCTAGGACTGGCAGGCAGCAGTCCGCAGCACGCGAAGTGACAGACAAACTCCATTGTGATTGCAGATCAGCGACAACACTAAAAAGTTTCCTACTACATTAACCAGTCATTAAAATACTCAAACTTTCAATCCACCACCACTATTTCTTCTTATTGCCAGGTGTACAAAGGAAGGACTGGACTTGAGTTTGTAGGGGCAGATTTACAAGCCCCTTGCGGCTCTTTTGCTCCGTTGTTGCGTGACTTTTGTGACTCAACGGCAGAACAAAAGAGGCGCCATGGTGCGGTGTATATTAACAACGTGACGCATATGGGAGATGCATCACGTTGTAAAGCCCTGCACCATCAGGGGGCGTTCCGGTGCAAGGGAAGGCGTTCCTGCGCAGGAACGCATCCTAAAAGTGGCTGAGGGAAATCTAAAAGATTTCAATCAGTCACTTTTCGGACAATGATGCGTGACTCAAACCCTGCACCTGCTTGAAGCAGACGTACGGCTCGACGTAGCATTGGGGAGATAGGGCACCCCAGAGCATTGCTGGAGCTGTGCCATCATTGTGAAGCAACTCGAGCAATGCGCCGCCTTTACGGCACAGATGCGTAACGCTTTGGTAACGTTTTGGGCCCATGGTGCGCCGCATTGTAAATACGGCGCACCATGGGTGGTGGTGGCGTGGCGCACAATTACTGGTGCATCCCTGCTACTTTGCAGGGATGCGTCGCTAATTAAAAATCTGACCCGTAGTGTCTAGCATTACCCAGTTCTTTAAACTACACTCATATATAATTTCTCAGGCCAATGAAATGAACACAAAATCGAAAACAAATAAGCATAGTAGCAACGCTACTGAGAAGGAGAGCAGTACACCTGAAATGCACAGAAGATTTTGAAATATAATTTACCTACAATGTCATCAGCAGCATTATTGCTCTTGGTAAAACACAAAAATTTGCAATATAATAACACACAGAGCAGGAGAAAACAGAGTAGTGAAGAAATATCTACTACTACTCACCAAGCCCGGGGATCTCGAGGCCGAGCAGGTCGATCAAGTCGTGTTCCCAGTCCAGGAGATCCGTCCAACGGTGGGTGGCCTGGTTGTAGGTGCACCGGACCCGAGAGTGTTGGTACATAGCCCGGCACACCTTCTCCCACCGCTTCCGGGGCTCCCGGATCCTGTAGCCGCAAGCGATAATGCCGCCTGCCATGATGGTCCTGGGGAGGCGGCGCTGGACATAAAACACTAGTGCGGCCACCTCCTCCGCGCTAAAGATCTCCCGGGCTGTGACTGTCTCCCCCCTCAAACGCCAGCACGGGAGCGGGACCCTTCCCCTTCTTAGGCTGCTTCCCGGCTCCCTTTACCATGGTCTGGGCAGAAAGGAAGGTAAATAATAAAGAAGAAATAGAATAGGGAAGAAGAAAAGAAAATCGTTTACAAAAGTAGTTTAAAATTAACCAAAAGTAGCAGAAAACACAAAAATATAGAGCTAGAATAATAGAGGGATAGATAATAAGTAAAATAGATTAAAAAAACTTCAAAGAAGCAAAGGATGGCAGAGATTGACAGAGGATACAGAAAGCATGCCCAGAACCATAGCAATGAATGAAAAACAAGATGGCCGCGCCCGTTCACTACCGCGTGGGTAAGTTCGCGCGAGATTTTCCTCGCGATCACATGCAAACTTGTACTAGCGAGCCGCACACTTTGCGAGATTACACATAGCGCCCGGAAACGGAAATACGTCACGCAAACAAGATGGCCGCACCCGTGAACGACCGTGAGGGTAACTTTGCGCCGTTGCGTTACAAGCGGCTCGCTAAAACGCACAAAACCTTGCGAACTAACATGCAGCAGAAAAACAAATCGCATATTCGCAAGGATTCGCGGCTTCCGAATTTGAACTCGCGCAAATTCGCGCCCTGCGAATCCCGCGAAATTGCAATAAAATGATTTTTGCAAAACTGAAAGCACTCAGCAGGTGCAAAAGTTCAACCTCATCATTAGTAACCATTTCCTGTAGTGCTTCCTGAGGGCCCCCTCCAGAGTTCAGTTGCCTACTTGCAACTATTCTATGACCCTGCTCTGACCCTCACAGCAGGCTCAGAGAATAGCTACAAGCAGGCCACAAAGGTCCTGTGAAAAAACATTGCACTGCAACAGGAAGCAATTAAAGATAAGGAAGCAGGTGCCAGACTCAGTGACACATTAATCAACCCCAAATTAATTCATGTCAGTTGAAGCAGGGCTGGTGTGCTTTTCCCCCCATAATCTACAGTGATGAACCAGAGGGTGGCAGTGATGTACCAGAGGGTGGCATGGGTGAACCAGAGGGTGGCAGTGGTGAAACAGAGGGTGCTGTGATGAACCAGATGTAGAAACAACATAGTCTCGACCGTTGCGATCCGAAAAGTAAGTTCACGTTTGCGAACTGGTACAAAACCCTTGCGAACTGGCAGAAACCCTTGCGAACACAAAAAAAAAGAAAAAATCTGCTAATTCACGAGAGTTCGCGGATTTTGCGGATTGCGAATTCGTGAATACGCAAATTCGCGAAACCGCGAATTCGCAAAATTCGCCCATGCTTAATGTTTTGTATGTATGTAAAAATATAAATATATGTCAGAAATTTAAGCTGGGGACAGAGTCATGAATGATCAATGAACCAAATAAGGTGTCCGGGGACTTAGTACCCATAGGTAGGTACTAATTTATTGTTCTCTCTACAGGATATACTTGTGATCTTACCCTACACATCTTGTGTTTTGTTTGGTTCTTATGTTGTTGCCTAGATGTGTTAGGGTAATTATGGCAAATCCCTGTTGTTTATTCACATTTGATTCTGTAGTCAACAGTTATTTAACCACAAAGCCATATCTCCTCTCTGAACCACTAATGGCCCTTCCTATCACTAGTACCTTACCCTCAAAATCCTGCGTCACCTGGAATAGCAATTGGGTCCAAGGAAGTGAAGCCCAGCCCAGGAGGTAAGGTGATGTTCATAGGAATCTACAACTGTGTTACATAAAAAACTCTGTCTCCTGGTTCTATTGACTACAACTACATTAACACTTGATAACAGTCTTGCTCCAAACTCTTAGACCCAACAAATTACTGTTCCAAGATGTGACCAGGTCCTGTTAGATTTTCCAGTGACTTCAGACCGCTGGTCTCCATTATCATGATATAATGAAATGATTAGTGTTGGAAATGTGGTTGTTGGTTGACTCGGGTGCGAGCCCTGTCCAAGCAGCAACCACAATCCTTGTCAGGGTGAGGCACAAGCACACCATAAATTAACCTGTGCTCAACCCTCTAGTTGCTTGGCACAGAGCAGTCAGGCTTAACTTGGAGGTAATGTGTAAAGTAGTTGTGCAACTCATCAAACAGAAATAAAGTGAAACACCACAGTAGTAAGGATCCGATACCAAATTATAAACATAGAACTTTCTTTAATAAATAAAACAGGACCAAAACAACAAAAATCCAATCAGTAGAACGGGAGATATGCGATTTTAAAGATTTTAATAGAAAATAGCACCAAAAAGCACAAAGTGCCAACTGTAGATATTTGGCTACGCCGCATCGGGAAAAAGTCACAAATTGAGGCCGACTGTGTTGGAGTGTGCGTGGGCTACAGGGACCCAGTTAGGCTCACTAAACAAAGTACCTTAATTCGTGGTTTGCGATGCGCTGGGAGGATCTGAGTCGAAGACACATCACGCAGCTGATGCAATGCATTGGTTTCCGAGATGCAGCGAGGCTGTGATGGGAGAGCCCGCTTTGTTGCCAAGGTTCCAGTCAATGGGGTTTGTGTTGAGAAGTCCGGTGTCGAAGATGCGGTGTGCAGTCAGGGCAATATGTCAGTTTCTGAGGAGCTGCAGTTCCGAAGGTGTTTCGAGCTGTGCCTGCGATGCAGGTCTTTGCGAGTGGTCCAATCCACACATCAATGGAGATGCGTTGAGTCTGTTATGACCCTGAGACTTTTGATTGGGAGGCCAGCCACCTAACCCTTGGAGTCACATTGGGTTCTGGGTTCAAGAGATACAGGTCCAGTCCTTTTCACCCAAGCAAAAAGGCAGCAGGTCAGCACAGCAGGGCAGCAGTTCTTCACTGCAGTAGTCCAGCAGAGTGGCTGTCCTTTTAGCAGCACAACTGTCCTTCTCCTGGCAGGGTATCCACAGTTCCAGAAGTGAACTGGAGATTTGTGGGCAGATTAACAAGCCCCATGCGCCGCCGGTGCATCATGTTGTGTGACGCACCGGTGGCGCAGCCTGCTAAGGGATATTTACAAGCACAGGTAAAGTCACCCTGCGTTACTTAAGCTGTGCTTGTAAATATCGCCCCTGTTCACGCAACTCTTTGCGTTTTAGGGGCCGGACATGTGTGTTGCTGTGGGTGTTCCCACGCATAACCCATGTCCACTGATGCATTTCCAGATTTACGAGAAGTCGTAACCCTGGAAATGCGTCAGTTTGCTGCACCACCTTAGGGGTGGCGTAGCCAAGTGAAACAAGGAGGAATGTTTTTTCCTCTTTCAATGTGTGCTGCAATCTACAGCACACATTGAAAGAGGAAAATGCTTGCATTGATTGCTTTTGTGCAGGAAGGGGCCCCTTCCTTCACATAAGCAATCTCCCCAAGGCGCAGGCATCTTTGCATCATGATGCAAGGGTGCCTGCACTGGCGCATGGCAGCTGTTTCTGCACCAGCGCAGGAGAGAGCACAGGAATGATACATATCATTGTAGATATGTTGCACTCCTGTGCTCTGAAAGTGCTGCAGTGTGGCGCAGCCAAAGGTCTTGCGGTGCCGCGCTGCGGCACTTTCTTGTAGATCTTTCCCCAGGTGTCTGAGGTCCAGTATTAATACCAAGTTGTGCCTTTGAAGTGGGGAAAAGCTTCTAGAGGCATGCCTTTGAATTGAACAGATGCCCTGCCTTCCTGGCCCTGGCTCCAGACTAACTACAGGAGGTATGCAGCCCTTTGCGCGGAGACAGGACACAGCCTATTCAATTGTAAATATGACTGGGCCCAATTCCTCCCTCCCATCCTCCTATGATGGCCCATCCAAACACACCTAAGCTCCTCAGTGGGTGTGGCTCTCTAGGGTAATACACAAAGCCGAGCTGTCAGCCACATTCAGTCATATAACCAAGAGACTGGCTGCATGCACCAAATGGCTAAGGCAAGAAAATGGCAACTTTATAAAAGTAGCATTTTCAGAATTGCAGTTTAAAATCTGACTTTGCTGTAAGTTAGGAATTTAAATTGCAATTCTAGAGACACCAAACAATAACTGGTAGTCTTTGCAGAAATGAAAATTAATTTAAGAGTTTTTCACTATTAGGACTTGTAAAAGTTAAAAGTAAAAGGCCTGCTTTTTAACTACATTGCACCCTGCCCTCTGGGCTGTCCAGGGCCTACCCTAGGGGTGACTTACATGAATTAAAATAGAAGGTTTGGCTATGGCAAAGGGGTTACTTAGCCAGGTCGACTTGGCAGTTTAATATTGCACACACATAGGTTACAATGACAGGTCTGAGACATATTTAAAGTGCTACCTAAGTGGGTGGTACAATCAGTGCTGCATGGCCACTAGTAGAATTTAATTTACAGGCCCTGGGCATAAGTACTTTACTAGGGACGTACAAATAGATTAAATATTCCAATTGGGTATAAGCCAAACTAACATGTTTTGAGGACAGAATACAACCACTTTAGCAATGGTAACAGTGTTAAAGTGTGCTGGGTCCTAAGGCCAGGCAAAACGAAGTCAGCAAACATAGGAGGTCTGAAGGCAAACAGTTGGGGGAAAAACCTGCCAAGGGCGCCAGGTCTAACAATTAAGTAAATCTAGTAGCTTGCCTACAGTAATGGCAAAGTCACTGGACATTTGTCTAGACAAATATGAGGATAGATAAACAAAGGTCATTAGCCTAGGGACACACAAGGAGGATGCCAGGGTTGAAACTTTGGTGTACATATTCTGCAGCCTAGAACAACTGAACCAATTAACCACATTTTCTATATAAACATTCAGAAACTTCCCAGTTATGATAGCAGGAAATCATCTTCACTAGCCTTCATCATGACACCTCTGCAACTATGTTCCGAAAGCTCAAATCCTCTTGTTCCTATACATATGGATAAACAACTGTCGCACAGATACCTCAGTTTGTTAGACACCTCCAACTACCTTCTGACGTAATATCCAGGTCAGAGGTTCAAACCTTCAAAAGATGTTACAGGTAATTTATTGCATTGCATTTCACAGAGCCATACTAGACCATTGAGGATCACAAGAGGTCCTTGCAACAACGAGGCTCTCGGTTAACATTGCTTGTATTTTTATTCCATGCTGGCAACACTACCAAGCTCTCCCAGGCGGCACGTCAAGTGAGTAATTAAAGCTGATACTGGATTCTGAGCTACCTTTACATTTGCAGTTTGACCCGTTGTGCCAAGGCCAGAGTGGGTACACAAAGCAGCCCTTGCAGATGTTGTCAGACCAGCCCACATAGGTTGATAGAGAGGGGGAACAGCTTTTACAACGCAACTTTTACAACGCAGTACCTTTACGACGCAACCATTACAAAGCAAGTCATTACAACGACTTGTGTTGGGGGGCGCTCTAGGATAGGGAATACTTTTAATTTACTATCCAACACCTTCCCTACTATCCACGGGGACTGGAGTCGGAATAGTAAATTAAACTATTCACTATCCAACGCCCCCCAACGCAAGTCGTTGGAACGACTTGCATTGAAAAAGTTGTGTCGTAAAGGCATGCGTTGTAAAAGCATGCGTTGCAATTACGTACATCCGTAGAGAGCGCTTGATTGATTCCGTGGTTGACCATATCGAATGCGGCTGACATATCCAGTAGGATCAGTATAACTGATTGTCCTTTGACTGCTCGCATTCTAAGTTCATCCATGACTGTTAGTAGAGCGGTCTCTGTTCCATGTCCCAGTCGGAAACCAAATTGCTCATCTTTCAGCCTAAGATTAGTTTCCAGGAATTGAGAGAGTGTTTTGCTGACCAGACGTTCTATTATCTTTACAGAATAAGGTAAAAGGGAAATAGGTCTATAGTTTTTAGGGCACAGAGTCTAGCATGGCTTTCTTCAAAAGTGGTCTAACTATAGCCTGTTTCCAACGTGATGGTACTACTCCGCTACTCAAAGGTTGGCAGCAAATCTTTTGGAGCTGTGGAAAAAGTTCCTCCTTTCATTCTTTCCACACCCGGTGCGGCCATGTATCCAGCGGGGTCCGTGAGTAGGCACTCAAAGCTAACGTATCAAAGCCATCCTCTGTTATACTTTCAAAGTGTTCTTAAGTCTCTATCTTATCCATATCCAACTTCTCCTCCTTCTGGGCCAGTGATGGCATCTCATCCAATCTAACCGGACAATGTCCTTCTGATTGGTCTCTTTTGCCCATTTCCAGACCTTGAATGATTTTATTAATTTTCTCCTCAAAGAATGTAGCTAAACTATCGCATAGACCCTGTGTGGCGGTGATATTATTTTTTAGGCAGTCAGGTTTTGAGAGATCAGACTTATTTTAAATATACTTCTAGCGCTATTCAGCGCACTTAAAATAGTGCTAGCATAGTACTCTGATTTTGCTTTGGAGATCTCATTCTTATATTTGCTCAAGGCTGTTTTCAGGACTAGTTTATCCTCATCCACATAGCGCTTCCTCCACTTTCTTTCTGCCTGTTTACAGCCCATTTTAGATTTTTTAGGTCCCAATTATACCATGGTGCTGACAGTCTATGTTTTTTTTTTAATTCTTACATTGGGACAATATGATCAAGGGTGGTTCTAATCTGTTTGCAGAATTCTAGATAATTTTCATCCCCTGATTTGTTTACATCAAAAAGACATTTATTTTTGAGCACAGGGTTTTATTTGGTTATTTTCAAAGGTTTGTTCCATTCCCTGCCCTAGCGGTTATTTTCCATAGTGACTGTATGTTTGGCCACTCTGGGGTTCAATACCAAAACCTTTATAAGATAATGGTCAGTCCAGCATAGGGGTAGGATACTTTCCATCCCTGTAACATTTTTTGCTGAAAATATGAGCTCTAGTATGTGTCTTCCCTGATGCGTCGGTTCCATCACCATGTGTTGCAGGCCTATGTTTTCGCAGGATTGAAGGAGGTCCTTGAGAGCTGGGCCTGTGTCTCCATTTGACCATAAGTTAAAATCCCTAAGAATGATCAGTCTGGCATGAGTGAGTGACATATTACTGAAGATGTCAATCACTGCATGTTGTTGGGGACTAACTGGGCTAGGGGGTGATAACACACTATACAAGTGAGCAAGTGCCCTTTATGATCTTTTAATGAGAACCCCAGAAGTTCTATATTCGCAGCTTCGTCCATATCAATCAGGTTGAAGTTCCATTTTTCTTTAAAAAACCTCCTATTCCGCCTCCTCTTCCGCCGGACCTAAGCTTATGAAAGGCCCTATAGCCTGGTGGACATGCTAGCCCCATTTCAACTTCTGAATCTGGGCATGCCCATGTTTCGGTCAGAAGCACCGCATCCAGGTCATATAGTTCAAACAAAAGGTGGATCTCCAGGTGATGTTTCACCAGGGATCTAACATTTAGTAAGCCAAATTTAAGGTTATTCCAGCCCATTTCTTTAAAAGTTGTTCTTGGAGTTGCCGGCACCCTGTGATTAATGTCACCACCCTCGTGCTCACCTAATGCCAGGATTTGCTCCCTCGTATATTGGAGGTGGATAGAACCAGTGGATTTTTCTTCCAAATTGTCAGCATGGCTGGCGCTGTGCGTGCTTAACGAGGCTTAACATCGCCTTGCAAATAAGGCACCCCTTCATGCTATACTTAGCATGAAAGGGTTCGCCAATGGATGTTGCAGTGGGTGTTCTGCTGTAACACCCACTGATTTTGATGCTGCCCCATATTTACAAGGGTGGTGTAAATATGGGGTAGCGCCAAAATTAAGATAAGGGAAAACCTGGCCTAACATGGCAAAACGAAGAGAAATACTTTATTTCTCCTTGTTGTTAATGTTTTTCTCTGTGCTGCATTGTGCATTGGGTCAAATTCATTGCATGCATGCAAACACCAGTTGCTTCCATCAAGTTCCTACTAGCCTGCATGTTACACATATCTTAACCACCTTCTCATAACCCACATCCTAACCCTAGACTCCCTGATCACTTATTCACTGCTCCAAATGTTTTACCTCCAAGCTACGTGATGAATCGTACCTCAGAATTGTGGCGTCTTGTTTTTTAAACTGTTAAAATAGTATTATGTCACCAGCTGTCAGTGACTTCTTTATTTCATTTTTTAAAACTCTTTAGATTATTTACTTTCTTCTCGTGCTTCAAAGAACACGGTGCTGGGCGCTACTCGCACACAAGGATTGCGTTGCTTTGACTCACATCAGGCGTCACGCACAAGTTGACGTTCGGCAGCCATCATGGCTTCATTGCAACCATCATGGCTTTGCTGTGAGGGTAAGGCACCGTGCCAGGCGCCCTGTCTCCCTCCTTCTCTCTTGACAATGGGACTAGTGAATATTATAGAGTTTTAATCAGATAATTTTCTTTTACATATTTTAAACGACAGCTGCAGATGATTCTGAGCCTACGCAATGTTTCTAAGCTAAAAGAAACTGCGATTCCCTGCGCTTGTGCATTTGCTGTGTTTTTAGAGAACGCATTTTCTGAAGTTTTTACATATGGGGAAGTTCAAACATGATCATTGCATCAGTGACATTAATTCATCCAGGCATCTGTGCTGTACAACCCATCCGAGCAACTGACATTTTAACTCACAGACGTGGTATAAATAGCTCTCCGCTGCCCTGTGGCCTCACTTCCTTTCGTTTTTTACCCTAGGGGAGGCCTATGTTGTCCTCCCCAAGTGCCCCACCAAGGAGGAGGTAGGTTCCCACGACCAGAATATGGCTTTGAATGCATTACTTATTTAGGTTATGAGAGGAAGTGATTCTGGCTGCAGCCTATGTCTGGACGACAATTAACCCATGCCCTCTGCAGCTCTAAAAGAAGTCTCAAGAACTGTATAAAGATAAACCAACATCTGCTCAGCATCACGTAGACTCTGGTGCTTGGTGGACAAGTACATTTCACATAGAGGAGCTTATTTATGAGCTCTTGCCTCACTTTGTAAATTATTATTATAGGGGTTTGTAAAGCGCCTGGTGACGCCTCCCGGCGTGTCCCCGCGCTGTGGAGAGAGAGTACTTTTGGGAGGAGAGACAGAGAGCCTACAGCTAAAGAGTAAATAGATGGGTTTTCAATAGCTTTCTGAAAGTTGACTCATTTGTTTCTTGCCTGATGTTCGTGGGGAGGGCATTCCACTTCCTAGCAGCAAGAGTGCGAAAGGACCTGCCTCCCATTCTAGCCTTTTTAGAAAGCGACGTTTTGAGCAGGCCCGTTCCTTTAGATCTGAGAGATCTGTTGGGTTTGTACGGTACTGCTAGATCGGCCAGATAAGAGGGGGCTTTTTGGTGGATGATCCTATGGCACCAGAGAAGAGCTTTAAAATGTATCCTCTTGCTAATTGGCAGCCAGTGAAGGGTGGCCAGGGAAGGTCTGGAGGGAGCTCTACGAGGAAGTCTTAGTACTAGGCGAGCTCCTGAGTTTTGCAAGACTTGTAGTCGTTTAATGTTTTTTTCTGATGTGCCCAGCAGCAACACATTCCCATAATCTATTCGGGAAGTGATAAGTGCCTGTGTCATGGGACGTCTGGAATTCAGCGGGAGCAAGTCCAGGGTACGATTGAGCGTTTTCATGACTCCAAAGCACTTGCCTACTGTTTTTTTGACATGGCTGTCGAAGGAGAGCTTGTTGTCTATCCAGACACCCACATTTTTTGCTTCCTGATTAGGGGTAGGTAATGGACCCAGACAGATAGGCCACCAGTCCTTCGTCCATTTAGTGTCATTTCCACCTATTATTAGAACCTCCGTTTTTGTGCCATTTAATTTGAGACAGTGTTCCGTCATCCATGCAGCAAGCTTGCACATGCAGGATTTGAAATTTTCAGCCTCGGAGGAGGGGGCTTGAGACAGGGAGATCAAAAGTTGAGTATCGTCGGCGTAGGAGACAAGCTCTACGCCGAACGATTGTACCACTCCTGCCAGCGGTGCCATGTACAAGTTGAACAGGGTGGGACTCAGGGCCGAGCCCTGAGGGACCCCCTGTTCTAACGTCATACTGTCCGAGAGAAGAGTTCCTCTTTGGACCTGAAAGCTCCTGTTCGTAAGAAAGGCTTTCAGCCATCCCAGTGCCTTTTTGGTGACCCCCGCTCTGTTTAGACACTGTAGCAAGATGGAATGTGCTACAGTGTCAAACGCGGCACTGAGGTCCAGCATGATGAGAGCCATGGTCTTGCCCTCATCCGCTCCTTCCCGTAAGGTTTCAGTTGCTCTCAGCAGAGCTGTCTCAGTAGAGAAGCTGGCTCTGAAGCCTGACTGAGACGTATGGAAAGCATTCTGGGCTTCAAGATGAGCCATGAGTTGGACATTGGCAACTTTCTCTGCTACTTTTGCTAAATATGGTAACAGAGAGATTGGGCGTAAGTTCTCCAGTATGTCCTGGCTCATACTAGGCTTTTTTTTTAATTGGGAGTACTATGGCTTGTTTCCAATCAATAGGTAGACAGGCAGTAGAGAAAGAGACTTGAAGCATGTGTCTAAGATGGGGCTCTAACACGGAGAAGGTCTCTGCCAAGATTTTAGGTGGTGCAGGATCTCGTGGAGAGCCAGATTTAATGCTTTTGCACATTTTAGCCAGAGTTTCAACAGGAGGAACAGTGAATGAACACAGACATGCTTGAGTACATATAAGGTCTTCACTCTCTATGAATTCAGTGCCAGGTATTATGTTATTGGAGAAACTGGCATAGATGTTGGTAATTTTTCCTGAAAAATATTTAGCAATCTTATTACAGGTTTCCACAGAATCATTCTGAGAGGTGGAGTTGGAGTCAATTATTGAGATTTCTTTATAAATCTGATAAAGCTCCTTAGAGGAGTTTTCCGCCTCCAAGATTCGGTTGTTATAATGAGCTGCCTTGGATAAGCGTACTTTTTTATTGTACTCTTTTTGCGCTGCTTTATACTGGGCTTTTATTTCAGGACAGAAATTGTGACGTCATCCTCTTTCGAGCTTTTTACATGCTGTTTTAAGAAACTGAAGCTCTTTACTAAACCAGGGGGCGTTTTTTTTGGTTCTCATGGTGTTAGTTACGGTACAAATCGGGGCTGTAGTATCGAGAGCCTTTGTGATGCAGTGACAGAGGTGTTTATATGCTGTCTCACAGTCAGTTCTCTAGGAGGCCCTGCATCCTGAACAATTTTACTAAATGAATCTGCTGAGAAGTTCTTCCATTTCCTTCGTTTATAGCGTTGAGAGTTTTGTTTATGGTGCTCGGTCCTCTCTAATTGGAGTAGTATGGGTACAATAAAATGATCAGACCATGGTATAGGTTGGGGAGGTAGGGTCTGGACTCCCTCCCAATTCCCAAAGACTGGGTCCAATAAGTGACCTAGTTGGTGTGACGGCTCATTATTTTTTAAGTCTAGTTGTAAGGAAAGAAGCTCAGAAGTAATGTCTGTAGCTTCCTTATCAAGAGGGTCATCAAAATGGACATTTAAGTCTCCCAGCACTAGAACACGATTTTTCCTTAGTGCTAGATGGGTTAAAGCTTCCATGAGAGTGGGAGTAAAATCATATAACCTGCCAGGAGGGCGATAAACAAGAATCCCAGAGATGGAGTGGTTGGGGCTGGTATTAATAGTGAAGGAACCTGCTTCACTATGGTCCACTGAAATAGGGGACAGGGTGCATATTAGGGGGGCTTTGGTAGCAATAGCGATGCCACCACCTCTGCCATCCTTCCTATCCAATCTGGCGAGGGAGTAACCAGGAGGAAGGGCCTGAATGACATCGGGGTCTGAATATTCATCCAGCCATGTTTCCGTAAGAAACAGTATGTTAATGTCATAATCTTCGAGTAAATGAAAAATTTCTAAACGGTGTTTCCGAAGAGATCTGCAGTTAAGTAGGGCTGCTGTAACTGTGTTGGTGGAAGTACTAGTAGTCGCAGGTTTAAACGGGGTAAAAGTGCATATATTACAAGGTTTTAACAAAAGGGCATTAATTGTATGTTTGCAGCAAGTGGGTGTATGGGGTTGGAAGTCGAGCAATTCCTGTTTGCCATACCTTTTGGTGGTAGGTGTAGGTGAGCCAGGGGTTATGGCCCCGCGCCCCGTCTGGCCGCGGACGGGCGCAGACGGGCTAGACTTTGGCTCGACTTCGGCACGCTTCCGGCGCGCCCGCTGCACGCGTCCGCTGCGCGGTCGCTGACCAAAGCACATTTATAGTTATGGGAGGGGTCGCTAGAGCGCTGACCTGTGCTCCCTGAGCCCGGAAGTGCAAGGCTCCTCCTCGCCCTCCGCATCAAACGCCCATGATTGGACGCGGCGGACCGGGGCGGGAGTGGGAGAAAGACTGAGCAGCTGAAGTGAATTACCAAAGAATACAGGAAGTTACCAGGTATAACCCACACTGAACGTTTTATAATAGTCTACAATCGCTAATTAAAAACATTCGCTATAACAACAGCGCGAGCAGTGCAGTTATGAGTGGTTAAAGCGCTAAGTGAATGGAGGCTGCCTCAGCCACCGGCAACACTCCTCTCCACAGCGTGTTAGAGGCCCAGCTGATCTTAAATAAGCGCTTACCTTCAGCGTCGCTAGAGCGCTGACCTGTGCTCCCTGAGCCCGGAAGTGCAAGGCTCCTCCTCGCCCTCCGCATCAAACGCCCATGATTGGACGCGGCGGACCGGGGCGGGAGTGGGAGAAAGACTGAGCAGCTGAAGTGAATTACCAAAGAATACAGGAAGTTACCAGGTATAACCCACACTGAGCATTTTAAAATAGCCTACAATCGCTAATTAAAAACCCCTGCGCCACATTATACCTGCCCCATGTATAACGTATGCGGGGTGGGCGTTCTGACGCAAGTGAGCCTTGTAGAAGTGACGCAGTGAAATCTATGACGCAAAGGCGTCAATATCTTACGCCTGTCTCACAGCAGGCGTAAGACCGACGCAGGCACATTTAAAATGGGACTTGCCCATGTGAAATGACCCATTGCTGGAGTTGTGTCACTTTTGTGAAACACTCCAGCAATACGTCATTTTTGTGCCTACAGATACGTCAGAAATACTGACGTATCTGTAACTCCTTGCGACATGATGCATCGTACTGTAAATATGATGCATCCAGCATGTCCGCACAGAGGGCGCAATGAAAAGTGACGCATCGCTGTTTTCACGCAGCGATGCATCACTTTTCATAAATGAGGCCCAGAGTATCCATGTGCATACCGACCTTTTCAGCATATAAGGCCTAGAAAGGTGTACCTGCTATGTTCATATGTGAGTGGTTTAACTGTATGAGAGGGGGTTAGTTGTGTGTTCCTTTATAAAATGAATGTTGTGTTCCCCCAGGAAGCTTTTGAGCGTTTGAATTAAAATGTGCACTAATATTAGCTGCTCTGCATCTCAATTCTCCCATGCATACTGACATAGATCTATTGCAATTGATAACTAAATTGTTATGATACGTTAAAGAGTGTTTTTATGGCTTTGATTTAACTAGGCCTCGGGCCTTGAACACATCCTGTTTAAAATGGATACTGAATCATGACTTTCATTCTGTGTTTATATTTCTCACTTGAAACTACATGCAGCAAGACATGGATTGTTTATCGCTGTATGACACTGTTCTCAAAGAATTCGCTAGAGCTAGCTTTTTGTGTTATTTTTTAAAGTTCTTCTTGCTAACACATTGTATTGCATTAATTCACAATGTTTCTCAGTTGATTATGTAACTAATTTATTTAAAAACCTCAGGACGACTTTAGGTCAGAAGAGCCAATATTCATTTAGTGAGTTAGAGCAAAGATGGTAGGGTTATGTGAAGTTTAAAAAAAAATGTGATTTGTTGTAATAATACTCACACTATGCGGACTTTGGAGTTTCTGTAATGTTATATTTAGGAAAATTTAATACAAAGCACTCATTTATGGGAGTGAAACAGATTTCTAAGTCCTTTCCTGAACCTCTAGCAATACTGTCTGATTTCTTACTGATTCCACTGCATATTTCAGACTTATACTGTTCCTGATTGCTCTTATTATTTTGTACTTTTCCTGGTACTGAGAGCCTTCATGGCAAATGATTCCAATGTATTTTAATGTAGGCCTAGAGAAATGTACTCGCCCATTCGCAATGCCGAGTTGAAGTTTGGGTCAAATGGGAGCAGCACAGACCACAAACTCATTTTATTGTGTGAAAAAGGCTGCTTTATTGAAAACAGGTGTACATCACAATAATAACCCTTGACCTTCACCTTACAAAACTAAGCTTTACTAGACAACACATCACATAAAGTCGCTTACCCCCTACCCCACCCCTAAGGTTCTGCCCCCCCTTACATTTCTACATGATACCCTGGTATATCTTTGACTCCCTTATCACTTATCCTACATCTAATAACATCTATCTATTTAAATATCCTAATTCTTAACTTTTTATTTTGTGCTTCATCTATGTGTAACTTTCTTGACATCCCCATTTTCTTGATTCACCTATGTCCAACAATAATCTTAATCTATAACCATGACAATTTATCAACCAAACGCCTTGCACCTACTTCAAGTCACAATTAATTAATATATCCCCATCCCTGCGCACCTGCAATCAACAAAACGCCTGCTAATCATGAAAAAACAGATGGACCAAATACACCATGGAACTCCTAAATTATAGAAGGGAAGAGTGGGATGAAATAACATTATCTGCCTTTCGGCCACAGTGTCACCTTCCAAAATGGTGGTGGGCTATGTAAAATGGCCGTATTTATGTTGGGCTGCCTACCAAAACATTGTAGCCCAAAAATAGCCTGTATGTAGCCTGGGCAGCATCATTCACCCAATATCCCTGGGGGGGAGGGCAAGCCTCCCCTATGGTCGGCTGCCCCTCAAAACCCATTGGGTCAAAGGTGGAGCGTCACAGACCATGTACTTATTTTATTGTGTGAAAAATGCTGCTTTATTGATAACAACTCTTGGCCTTCATCTTACAAAACTAAACCTCACTAGACAACATGTCACCCAGTGGCGGCTCGCAGAGGTAGTGCTGTGGGGCAGTGGGGCGGGGTGGGGTGGGGTAGGGTAGGGGCAGGGACAGGCTGGGGGTAGTGGAGTCGGACGTACGATGGCCATGAGTAAAGTAACTAAATATATTAATAAAACTATTTACCTTGCACTCGCTGCAATGCCGAGTTGGCCAGGATCTCCTTTTTTCAGTTTTTTGATATAGCACGACTCGACCCGAAGGTATTGGAGTGCTTTGCATGAGCATCAGTTACAGTACACAAGGACACATTAATTTTTGGTAGACACTGGGAGAATAAGTGATTTGCCTAGAATCACAGGATGTTTGAGCCTCCCACCAGACTCGAACCTGGCTCCCCGGCTTCAATGTTGGCCTCTCTAACCATTAAGCCACATCCTCTCCAGCAACTATAACTCCATCCTGTAATGAACAAGTGCACCCTATCCCCCTAAAAAATTCCAGTGAATCATATTTCAAATCAGGGAGATCCTCCCTACCAAAATCCTTGCCCCTACAAAAGACGCACTAGTCCCTGTTCACTTTCCTAGAGGCCTTATCAATATCAGATTGCCTCTTTGCCCCCCTCCACTCCCTTATGGGGATGATTTCTGTACAGAGTAAAAAACATCCTGCCCATTGCTGCTTGATTTTCATCATATCTTTCTTCATCTCTTATAACAGTGCTAGACCCTTGCATACTACCATGTAATTTTCACCTGAGTGTATTATTACCACACCTTGGCATCTATGCCTTTTCAAAAGCTTATTCAAACAATGCAAAAGCTCTTGCTATCTCATCCCCCTCTTCCATGACAGGTAACCTTAAACAGACATTTGTCAAACCCAAAGTTAGCACCTTGAGTTTTTTGTATTTCAATCTTTTTACCCACTTAATAAAGGAATGTTCTAAGATCCAAATAGACAACTCGACCGGCAACTGCACCTGTAAAAACAACCATTGTGAGACAATGAAACATCCCTTAACTTCAACAATTCCCTCCCAATCACATATACCGACGAAAGCACTCAGCAGACCATCTACCTAGTTGCATGATCCTCTCCATGCCCCAACGCCTTCTAACAGCATCCGTAGTGAGCACCAATCCTTAAGGAATGCATCCCATAGTCACTTGGTGCTTCCACAAACTTGCTAGCACTTTGTGCAGAGCAGAAAGCAGCAAAAAAGAGGTCACCCCGCCCCATTAGCATGGCAAGAACTGCACCCTGTATGTCCTCTGTGATCACCCTCAGTTTTTTTTCTCCAACTTACTGGGCACAGGCACTGTACTGGGAATTCCTGCAGTGCCACCATCTTCCCTCTGCCCATTGGTCCAACTGAGCTTGGCACAGGTGCATCTCTTTCTTGCCATCCATATCCACCACGTTCCCCCGAACTAATCCACTAACCACTTTTCTCCCCAGCAATCCTGACAGCCGAAAAAAAAAACATCCAAGACATGGAAGATTGTGCGCAGTGCCCCAATGTCCTGCCAAAAAGTTTCTCATACCCCTTACCCATCCTTCCAGCATCCTCTGTCCCAACCCCCAAAGGAACTTGCCCGTAAACTCAATTCCAACTTTCCTGTTATTGTGACTCTAGATAGACCGTTGTCAATCATTGCTGATGTGAACTGCACCACGTCCTCTTCCCTACTCCAAACCTCCGACCTCCTCTGAGCACCACTGGTTATGAATTCCTCCCATGCTTGCACAGAAGTCCTCCTGGTGAACTTTGCCAAGAACCCTACCACCAACTGGAGCATCCTTTTTCATCTATGGTCCACATTTCCATCGGTATGGGTGTCTTGACCTTTTCTTCCTCTGTAGACAACCCATGGAATCTCTCACCACTGTGAACGATCAGAGCATCTGCAATATCATTGTCCACCCCGGCATGTTTCTAGCCTTGAATGAAACATCATGTCACAAACAACCATCACGAACACCCACAACAGCTTACGTACCTGCACATTTCTTGCTGACTGTCTGTTAACAATTTGTACCACTGCCATGTTATCAATTCTAAACACCCTCCTGTGTGCCAGTTTTCGCCCCCATAGTGTCACTGCCATGACAGGGCAAATAATTCATGAAAGGCGATGCTCCTGACCCGTGTTTCCAGGTCTCTGGCCACTCCTCCACGCACCACCTGACCAGCCAGTGCAAACCAAATCCAAGGCCCCCTGCTGCATTCAAGTATGTCTATGCCTCCCAATCACATTATTTCAGGGCCACCATTGGATATCATTGAACTCCTCCAGAAACCTGCCCCACATACATAAATCCTCCTTCGCGCTAGCCGAGAACGGCATATGGTGATGGTGCTTTGGCAGCCCAGCTAGTGATATGCTTAGCCACAAACAAAAACATGCTCTGATCCCTCACAATCCAACATGCAACAGTGAAGTGACCTAGCAAGACTTGCACCGCCCTGATGGTCACCTTAGGCTTTGTCAACATAGTGTCTAGTAGCAGTTGTATGTGTGTGTGTCTTTGTGTCCACTGGTAGCCGTGCCTCTATCGCCACTGAATCCAATTAAAAATCCAGAATGTAGAGTACAGAGCTGTGTCCCATTTTCTTCTCTGGAGCCGGCAGCACCCCCAATTTACCAATGAGCTCTTTCAAACTCGCCAACTGTCATCGTCAATCTGCAGAACCTGGCTGACCCATTAAGAAGAAATCATCAAGGTAATCTGTCACACTCCCTTGCCCAGTGTGCCACGTGAACAACCACTTAAGAAAGGAGATGACACGCTCAAACAAAGTACATAAGGTGAAACATCTCATATGTAACGCTTTGTCCATATACCATTCACCATCAAATTGGATCCCAAACAACGGAAAACCTCTTGGTGCAACAGTAACAACAGGAATGCAGACTTTATGTTGACTTTGCATTTGGGCCCCCTCCCCACCTGTTACACCAATTCCATAGCCATGTCTACCAAAGAATATGATACCAAGGGGATCATCTCCGGTATAAAATCACTTACTGAATACCCTTCCGGCCACAACAAATGTTGAATAAGCTGAAACTGAACGTTGTCTTTATAAGATATAACACCAATGGGAGGTACAATCAAGTCTGACAGTGGCCATTCATCAAACAGGCCTTCCATTACACTACCTTTTGGAGCTTTGCACCCACCACCTGTTTGTGAGACTGCTGATTTCAAATTCTCTGCCCACCGTCACATCCTAGGGCTCTCATACTACTGCCTGAAACCCTCATGGAAACCATCACGAAGGAGCTGGGCATCCTCCCTGTTGTGATAGTGGGAAAACTAAAATTCCAAACACTCCAAATCAATTGCAGTATGAGCCCTTGCCCATGTATCCGTGGGTGCCCCGACCTCCCCGAAAACCAGTGGCCTGATATCCCTGCTATGCCCTTGGTGTGATGCCCACTGTTCTGTCTATTGTCCCTGTCCGCCGCCCGTCGCCCCGTGGCATCGTACCAGGGAGTATCTGTTTGCACACTTGGAGCACTTGTGCCGGAATTTGCAGTACTCTTTCGTGCAGTAACCTTTGTTAAAATCCCAGGATGTCCCAGGTGCCCATCCTTGATTCCTTGCGTCTGCTCCCACTCCCCCTTGGGTGGAACAGGGCTGAATAGGTTGGTACACTAATAGAAGGCCACTCACAGTAGGTATGGTTTTAAGGAACTTGACTGGCACCATTGTTTTCTGCCACAGGTCATTGTCGATTTCCCCTCATTGTGCCATTTTAAACTCGCATGTAACTCCTCTTCATATTGCACCCAGGCGTAACCCCCATAATTGGTATGAGCTTTTCTGATTGCAGCCATATATTTGAACAACAACGCACACCTTTTTGGTATTTTTTGCAGAATACACTAGCGAAAATCAAAAACGTTTCACTTTCAATCCAGTTCTCTATTGTCGTCTGCACTTTTGACTATTTTCCTTCTTGGAACCTTTGTCTGCCCTAAGCCCCCTGTGTAGCTACTTCAGCATCTCGAAATACTCCCCCTTTCAAATCCTTTCCTTTGTTGCCAAAATTAAATGGGTGCCAAGGGGCTTTATCACCCCATATAAGGTAATTTATTGATCTTGAGCTCTGTCCTCTCCTTACTCCCAGTATCCTGTCCTTCTACTTTTCCTCATTCTTCCGCCCCTCCCTCCGTGTCCTGTGACCTGCTCATCCTTGACCCACCACTTCCACTGTTACTGACCGTGGTGTATTGCTGCACCTGGGAACCCCTTTCCGCTTATTGGGCCACCCCATTTTTTCCCCCAGGACCCTGTTCTTCTGGACCCACCCCTGCATCCTTCACATACAATCCTTTCCTTGAGTGGAGATTCCCCTGCCTCTGCACCACTTGCATCCACCCCTGAGGACACAACGTCTTCGTACCTCCTTCCGAACTCTTAGCACCCTTGCCTGGCATCAAGTTCGGCCTAAGCTCCGGATCCAGCCACCTAACCAGATGTAAAGGGCCTCCACTGACTATTCCTGAGCTTTGTGTACTCCGCTCATTAACCCCTTCCATGCTCATGACGAGCTGAGCTCGTCATGAGGCACAGTGGAGCTGAGCTCGTCATGAACAATGGCTTTCAAAGCCTTTCAGCACAGGAGGGGAAAACCATTAGCAGCCAAGGTGTTAAGCTGTGCCTGCAAAATTCTAGGAACAACCTTGAGTTGAGTTGAGTTGAGGAAGAATTTGTATAGCGCTACTTTGCCCAAGGGTGTCAAGGCGCTAAAGATGGAATGAAAAGCTGTATGGTGGAGAGGCGGGGGGGAAGGTCAATGGTAGGCCTCCCTGAAGAGCCAGGTCTTCAGAGCCTTTTGGAAGAGGGGGTGGGAGGTGAGTTCCTTAATCTCAGCCGGAAGAGTATTCCAAATTTTAGGAGCACGGGAGCTGAAAGCTCTGTCGCCCCATCTGGCTTTGCTGGTTTTAGGAACAGACAAAAGATGTTTGTTGGCTGAACGAAGTGCCCTGCCGGGGACATACGGGTTCACCAAGGGTTTGATGTCTTCAGAGCCTAGTCCGTGCAAAGCATGATGGGTGCGACATAGAACCTTGAACTCTATTCTGGCCTGGATAGGAAGCCAATTAAGATCCTTCCTAATAGAGGTGGCTGAGGCGAGTTTCGGGGCATCAGTAACAAACCTAGCTGCTGCGTTTTAAACTGTTTGCAAACGCTGTATCTGGGATTTGTTGATTCCCAGGTACAACGAGTTACAGTAATCTAGCCTTGAGGAGATTAGGGCCGTCGTAACCAGTTTACGGGCATCAGTGGAAAGATAATGTACTAATTTCCTCAAGGTTCTAAGAACACCACAGCAGGTAGAGGTCGGTCTGCTGACTTATTTTTGGAAGGAGAGATTGGTATCAAAAATAACACCTAGGTTCCGAGCAGACTGAGAGGGCGATGGACAGGCTCCAAGGGAGGGAGGCCACCAGTTCATTGACCAGATCTCCTCCTTGCCTCCGAAGATCAGCACCTCCGTTTTTTCCCCATTCAATTTAAGGGAATTCCTCACCATCCAGTTTGCAACCGCTTCCATGCAATTCTTAAAGTTTCGGGCTGTGAAATCAACAGTTTGAGAAGGAGAGACCATAATCTGAGTGTCATCAGCATAGGAGAGAACTTCCAGCCCAAAAGATCTTACACGCCTGGCTAGGGGTGTAACGTAAATGTTAAAGAGCGTGGGGCTCAGGGACGAACCCTGAGGCACCCTGCACTGCACAGGTTTAGCTGGGGAAAGAAAGTCACCCAGCTTGACCCTCTGTGCACGGCCAACCAGGAAAGATTTTAAGAGACTAAGTGCAGGTCCGTCCACTCCTATCTCCTTGAGCCGTTCGACTAAGATGGAGGGGGATAGGGTGTCAAAAGCGGCAGTAAGGTCGAGCAGGACCAGAAGAGTAGTCTGGCCACTGTCGACCTTAGCACAGATGTTATTGGTGACACCTGTCAGGGCGGATCCGGTGCTGTGAGACCAGCGAAAGCCGTGCGGAGAGGGATCGAGAAGGCTGGAGTTCTCCAGGAAGGCACTCAGATGGTGATTTAAGTGGGCCTCTAGCATTTTTGCAGGTGCTGGGAGTAATGAGATAGGCCAAAAGTTTTTAAGGATCCTAGGATCCAGCAAGGCCTTTTTAAGAAGGGGCTTAACTATGGCCATTTTCCAGAGGGTCTGGAAAGCGCCTTGATGGATGGCCAGATTAATTACTTCCAGGAACACAGGGAGTAGAACATCTCTGCACTCTTTGAAGACCTTCAGAGGACAGGGATCAAGGGGAGAACCTGATTTAAGCCTATCCAAGTACAGATTGAGTTGCTCTACCGTGATCAGGGGGAAAGTAAGAGAGCTACCCAGTGGTGCCTCTGTTGGGTCTTCTGTGGCAAGATAATGCGGTGTGGCAGGGGGGGGTCCTAGTTCTTGGTTGAGAGCTTCTAAGCTGGAGTGAATGTCAGCTATCTTTGTGTGGAAAAAGGTGGATATCTGGTCACAAAGCTCCTGGGATTCTGTTACCGGATTAGGGGATTGCAGGACTGACAAGGAGTCAACAATTTTGAACAGTTCCCTGGAGGAGGTGAGGGAGGCAGTCAGTTTAGAAAAATGCAATTTCTTTTCTGCGAGCATCGCAGTTTTATAGTCTTTGAGTAGGAGTTTGTGTTTAGTCTTTTCATCTTTATCTAGATTGGCTCTCCAGAGCCTCTCTTGTCTCCTACATCCCTGCCTCAGTGATCTAAGAGTGTTGGAGTACCAAGGGGCCGAGGGGCGCTTCCTAGCAGAATAAGTCTGTTTGACCAGAGCCAGTTTATCCACCGCTTTTAGAATAGCATTATGCAGATCAGAAGCTGCGGAGTCAAAATCATTCCTAGGTGATTGGGGTTGGGTAGGCAAAAGGGGAGCTAATAGATGACTATTTATCGCTCTGAGGTTTCTTTTGGATTCCCACTTACAGGGGTTTTCTAAGGGGTTGGGATGGCTGGGATGTGTAAAATCCAGGGGGATGGCCAAGTGGTCTGACCAGGACAGAGGAAGGGGAATCCGGGACTCTACCCTGGGGTCATTGGTAAAGACCCTGTCCAGGGTGTGACCGGCTAAGTGTGTTGTCATCCATACCTCCCCTCACCTCTTTCCCGCATGCACTGCTTCGCCAACACCACTGTTGCTCTTCCACTAGTCCACCTTCTTCTGAACTCCACTCATCATAATCCAACTGTGAGGCCCCTTCACCTCCATCTAGCATTTATGAGGGCGAGACCACCTGCATCTCCCAGCACCCCTTACCTTTTTGACTGATCCGCAACTCGAACGTTCAAGTTTCGCCAGGGGGCTGCGATACTTCCCTCTGGCTGCACCTCTGCTTTATGCCATTCCATGACACGCCCATATGCCCTGGGGGCCATACTAACCCATCCGAGTTGAAGCACTGCTGAGGATGATGCAGCGTATGATCTGTTCCAAGCCAACCTCCGGCTTCCGCACTAGATCCTGCCTTCTTTTCTCCTCGGAGTCGAGGATAGGGTGACCAGAATTTTCAAGCCAAAAACTGGGACATTTCATAAAAATAGAAGAAAGACTAACATTTTACTTTAACTGAGCGTGCAGAATGACAGCGCTCATCAGCATAGATTTACAGAAGAGGCAGTAAGAACATATTTAAGATGCAAGTTTTAATGCCAGTATCATGCCTGCCAATTAAATCGCTTCTTATAACAGCAGGCATCTATTCCGGCTATGTAAAACATAAAAAGGCACCTGCCACTATTTTCAGACGACCTTCTCTAAAAACCGGGACATGAGCTCCATTTCCCAAAATCTGCCGGGACAGATGGTGAAAACCCGGGGCTGTCTGGGCAAATCCGGGACGCCTGGTCACCCTAGTGGAGGAGCCACACCAAGATCTCCTGAGTCCGCCCAGCCGCCCTGGTGGTAATCCTGTTAAGAAAAATGGAGGTCCGGTGTACCAGTATTAATATCCCTTTCTGCCTTTTCTCCTGCTTAGGCACCCACAGCCGTCACCTTTTACCTCCCTGTCCCTGTGGTCCACTCCACTCCCCACTATCCTACTGTACCTGCGATGTTGAGTACCTGTCAAAGACTGTCCCTGGCCCTGCCCCGGCCCTTCACCCCTGAGTGTCCCCCCCGCCATGCCAGGGTTGAGCCCAACCCACTCCTTTAGGCATGCCTGTCCTGTGGTATGACCCGAGTTTGGCCATCCGCGCTCCACTGCCCTTCGTCCGTGCCATTCTCCTCCTCATCTCCACACTAACCTAACACAGCCACTGTGGCTGTGCCCCTTTGGGGGCCACTGTCATGCCTGCTTCCGTTCCAATCTGCCTCATCCTGGGCCATAACAGAGACCCTATCCTGCCCACCAATAACCACCCTCCCTCCTCTGACCAGCGCGAGTGGGGCCCAGAGGGACCCTATCCAACCAGGGTCAGATTGGGATCACAATTTGGCCCCGGCATTAATGAAAAAAGTGGCCTACATTTGCAGGGCATGGCCCACATTCGAGGACGTGGCCACATTTGCAGGCATGCCCTTTCATGAAACACACAAGGAATGTAAGTGGTAGGATATTGTTCTTAGGAAGGACACAGGGCCAAGGTAACAATGTCCTACAAGCTGAGCACCTGGAAACAGCGAGGCCCCTTTTTATTACAAAATGATTCCCCAGCCCTTCATTGCAGGAGAACCTGAAAAACAGCGAGGCCCCTTTCGCTTTAAAAATTATTCCCCGGCCCTCCAGCGCAGGAGCACCTGAAAACAGCGAGGCCCCTTTCTATTACAAAATTATTCCCCAGCCCTCCAGCGCAGGAGCACCTGAAAAGAGCGAGGGCCCTTTCTCTTAAAAAATGATTCCCTAGCCCTCCAGCGCAGGAGCACCTGAAAAATAATGAGGCCCCTTTCTATTAAAAAGTTATTCCCCAGCCCTCCAGTTCAGGAGCACCTGAAAAACAGCGAGGGCCCTTTCTATTAAAAAATCATTCCCCAGCCCTCCAGCGTAGGAGCACCTGAAAACAGCAAGGCCCCTTTCTATAAAAAAATGATTCCCCAGCCCTCCAGCGCAGGAGCACCTGAAAAGAGCGAGGGCCCTTTCTCTTAAAAAATGATTCCCTAGCCCTCCAGGGCAGGAGCACCTGAAAAATAGTGAGGCCCTTTTCTATTAAAAAGTTAATCCCCAGCCCTCCAGTGCAGGAGCACCTGAAAAACAGCGAGGCCCCTTTCTATTACAAAATTATTCCCCAGCCCTCCAGCGCAGGAGCACCTGAAAACAGCGAGGGCCCTTCCTATAAAAAAATTATTTCCCAGCCCTCCAGCGTAGGAGCACCTGAAAAGAGCGAGGGCCCTTTCTCTTAAAAAATGATTCCCTAGCCCTCCAGCGCAGGAGCACCTGAAAAATAGTGAGGGCCCTTTCTATTAAAAAGTTATTTCCCAGCTCTCCAGTGCAGGAGCACCTGAAAAACAGCGAGGCTCCAGCTATTTGTAAGTTACTCAGCCCTCCCCAGCCCTCCAGTTCCTCAGGGCAATAGCGTGGCAGGATGTGGGCTAAAGCAAAACCACAGCTACTGGGCCATCCATGGGGGTGGGGGGAAGGCTAAGGTGAAGATGGTGCGAGTTCCCTACAGCATCTGGCCCCCATAGTGAGACCCAGTCTTCCTCTCCCACTATGCCCTGAATGAGAAGGGCTGTGGGCGTGGACTCATGCAAGCACTGTTTCTGGGCTGTGTGGGCCCCAGGGGGGCCGTGGTGAAAATGGCTCATAGGCCTGAGCATCACCTGGCCCCCTGGGAGGCCGATTCTGGCACCCAATCACCCCTCTCCAGCCCACAATCACCATGATTGCTTGGCAGGGCAGGGAGGCAAGGAGAGGCTACAGCTGATAATTGCTGAACGGCCGGCCGCACAGCGAAGCTGCTTTCCCTCCCCTGTCAGTGCTCTCTGTGGACAGGTAAAGGGGGAAAAACCAGCCCACAGAGTGCACTGAGGCACCGGCCCTTCGGCCCATGCCGGAGTGCCCGCAGTGCCAATCCGCCCCTGCATCCAACCATTCACTTTACCCCTCCAACCGCATGCTCTCCCCCTCGTGCCTGCTCCTGTCTGGCCGGCCCCCATGGCCTCATCAGCCCCCACGTATCCTGTCTCAGCAGCCCCCTCCCAACTCCACTCATCTTCTCCCCCTATCCTTCTGGTACTGCCCACCTATTCCCCCCCTACAGGTTGCCATGGTATTGTAGATTACCCCCTTCACTCCCCCACAACTCCCTGTCGCCTGCAGGCCCAATGTGCACCAAGCCGGGGGACGCTCCTGCTATGTGAGCGGTCCCTGGTGCCTAACATCTGGCTGCAGTCCATTGATGGTCCGCATGGTGTCAGACACGACATAACCGCTGCAGCTACCCTGCCTGCTGCACGACATGCTGGGCGCGTTGCAAAATTAATGCGCGGTGAAATTAAATCCATGTTGCCTGGCACTGCAAGCAGGCTCATGGCTTTTTCTACTCTCTTGTGCTTCATGCAACAATTTCTACCTCAGCAAAACTAAGACCTTTACAATAAGAAATGTACACTAGCTATCGTTCTGGCCATCATGTCACCTTCCAAAATGGTGATGGGTGATGTAAAATGGATGTATTTATGTTGAGCTGCCCACCAAAATATTGATGCCCAAGAATTGCCTATATATAACATAGGCTGCACCATTCATCCAATAACCCCGGAGAGCAAACCTCCCTGCGTTCGTCTGCCTCCCAAAGTCCATTATAAGGGCAAGCTATTTTTAGGGCCTACTGGCTGTGGCATAGAACAGGAGTTATGCTCCTTCAGAAAGTGAATGAACAAAAAAGATACCTTTAATGCTTGTTTTTATTTGCTATGTGTTCAAAGAAAGAGGTCAAATGCAAGCCCATGTGTTCTTCAAAACTGCTGCCTATTTTGTACTGAAGATTGATTGGTGTTTACTTTTCCTTAACAGACTGCAAAGTTAGAGGATTTTGTAAAGTAAACTGTCTGACAATGGTGCTCTGGGTCCACACAATTTACATAGCCTGTAAATTAAATGTACAAATATTTCAAAATATATTCCAGTAGTGAGGAAAGCACTTTTTTGTAATTCTGAAGTGAGATGGAAACAAAGATTTAAAAAGAATCAAAACAAATCAGAACACTTCACTTTGTGATGTTCAAATGATAAATATGTGCTGAAAGACGACTACCACACATTAGTGTTGTCTGTAAAACTGCATGTCAATGGGAAAGTTTTGACCAAACCATGGAAAATGGCTGTTTATAAATGACAGTGTGCTAACACATCATCCTTTAGAAATATATTTATAAAAAGTGAGAGTTTTTAAATATGAAATGAGAAACAGTCCTGCCCCTGCACTGATGATAATGCTATTAAGGAACTAAGAGGCAAGTCAGGGGTAATGTGTACCCTACAGACGGGCTAGATTTTTCTTGTAAAAGGCACAAATGTTAAGGGTAGCAGGGGTGATTGTGGAACATTGCGTAAATTTAAATCCTGCTCAATTGATAGCTACAGGGTTGGGGGAGTGGGATATGTACATGAAGATATTTGTATTTTCTTTGTCATTATCTGGAACATAGTTGGCCTTATGGACTTTGTTTTCTGTCTAAAAAGCAAAGCCAATGAAATATGTTAAAAAGAAATGGAGCAAATGTTTAGTCTATAAATTGAAAAAAATAGTTTTGTTGTACAGCAGACATAAGAAATTCTAATGAAAGGAGCACTCAAATTTGGATGAGTCAATGATCAATTATCCACTTTCAAAGTCGTATTCAATGACCTTAGCTGGTGAGGTCTTTAATAAATTATGGCGAGTGTAGTATCTGATCACCTGATATAAATTCAAATAAATACTGATGGTAGTATATAAAAAGCATGTCTGGTCTTTAATCTTTGCAGATTAGGAAGGAGACCTTTTGATCAACCTTGTCTCTTTTATACACAAGAGCTAATCTCTAAGAATAAGGTGAGATTTGAATTTTATAGTGATCTGATGACTTAATAAACGAATATTTGGGCCTATGCAGAATAATCCTGACATGAACGCAATTGAGGAATCCATATTTAACAAATAAGAAGGGTGATTATATATAACATGATTTAAGGCGGAGGGATGACATATAATATTAGGATATAGGGAGAGTTTTAAGCCTTGATTTAATTGTGGTAAAAATGGTGCGGATTACTGTGAAATACATTGGCCATTAAGAATGACACATTGTTGTGCAATAACCCTTTCTTTTAATGTCTTATTGAGTTTTTTAGTGTTGGTGGTAGTCTAGCAATGTATATATTGTAGGAATCAGCAATGTACTTCTGTCTATTAAGCTTGATAAAGCACAAGTGACTTATAAGATAATCATGATGTAATAATGATCACTGAATAATATGTTTATAATATTGCGATTATTGATATATTGTTTCATTATCTTTGCAGCCTTGATGATGTCCCATTTGGGACAAAACGCGTAGGCTGTTGAGACTGTTCATTTCTTGTATATTGTATCAACACAATATAAATTCATAATTGGACCAAGGATATGGACAGAATTCCTTGCTAACGAAATAATAAAACCTTTGTGTTGGAAACAAATCGAGTGTTACTGGATCATTGAATACGGACTTTGAAAGTGGATAATTGATCATTGATAATGTTTTTAGGAATAGTTGGCTAGTGTTGTCAGAGGACTCCGAAATGTTCTCTGATGGTGAAACCTTTATTGAGGCTCACCTATAATGACATACAGGATCCAGTACCATTTAATAGTGAATGCATTAAAGTCTTCCAAGATCTTCGAGAGAGTCTTTGTAGAGCATCCACTCTTGGAACGCCTGATTATGATCAATGTACATTGTGTATATATTTCTAAATCTTATAAAGACTTGTTTATATATGAATTTAGATACGATCATGGCCCCCAATTGAATAACACTGTATTGTTCCATTTATATTGCCATTATGAGCTGGGAT